>NW_028251506.1:0-100223 GCF_964263255.1 Lissotriton vulgaris
TTAAAATAAATTAGCAGAAATAGGGACTGGGATGTTGGAAATGGTGTATAATACTATAGGGGAAAGCATCATCTTCATAGTGTCTACACGACCCCACCAAGACAGGTATAGAGGGTGCCATTTAGTAGTGAGCTCTGAAATGTTTTGAATACATTTATTCATGCATAAAGCTACTGTGTCAGGAACTGAGGGCGTAAAATGTAACCCTAAATATTTGATATGATTTGGGCTCCATATGAAGTTAGAAGGGGTAAAATCCGCTTTGAAAGTGTACTTAGTCAGGGGCAAAATCTCGCATTTGTCACTATTTATTTGTAACCAGAGATAGAGGAAAAGGAAAGCAACTCTGCTAAAAATGCAGGAATCAAATCACTTGGATGTGAGATAAAAAGCAAAATATCATCAGCATATGCTGCTAGCTAAATGTGAGATGTTGGTGTTTCAAAACCATGTATAAGTGGATTCTGACATATTTTAGAGAGAAAAGGCTCTAGAGCTAGGTTGATAACAAAAAGAGGATAGGGGCACCCTTGGCGTCCTACTCTACCTAAAAAATAAAAAAAATGGAGAGATTAGTCCATTAGCGCAAACAGCAGTGCGAGGATTAGAGTAGAGAAGGGAAATTAGGGAAATAAATTTAGGGCCTGAACCAATACATCTAAGAGTATAAAATAGGTAAGGCCATTCATCTCTATCAAACGCTTTTTCCGCATCTAATGCTATTGCTGCATGGGGGTATTTTAGATGGGTAGCTTTGGATAAAATGTTGAAATAGAGTTGTGAATTGCTGGTTATAACTCGTCCCTACACAAAACCGAATTGCTCTTTACCTAATATATTTGGTAAATATGAATCTAAACTAAGAGCTAGTGCTTTGGAATTTTTTTTATAATCGATGTTTACAAGGGAAATGGGTCTGTAATTTTTACAGTACTTTGGATCCTTACCGTCTTTAGGTATGAGGCACATGTGCGCTTCTGAAAAAGAGCCAACTGAACTATTCATAGAGCAAAAAGAGTTTATCAGGGAGTGTAATTTGGGCAATGATAATTTTAAAAAATGAAGAAAAAATTTGATGTTGAAACCTTCTGGCCCTGGAGCCTTATCTTGTTTGAGATGTTGGAGAGCAACCAGGAGTTCCTGTTGTGTTAGGTCTGATTCCAGGGAGAATAGATTAGGAAAAGTGTGTTGGGTTTTTGTATGATGGAGAAAAATTGTGTCCGCAAAAGATCTGTGTATTGCGTTTCCGAAGTATACAATGACTTTTAAAACAAAGAGAATTCATTCAGTATTTCTGCAACCTTAAATTTTAAGACATAATGTTCATCATAGGTAGACTCAATGTTTAATTTGTTATTCCTAGTTTTCAAGTAATTAGCCAAATTTTCCTTGCTTTATTTTTGCCTCCATAGAATTTCGCACTAGATTTCAATAGATATTGTGAGGCATTATCTGTTGATTCTTTATTAAACTGTAGTTTGGCTGTTATGAGAGCTTTTAGACAGTCTTTTGAATTGGAGGTATGATAGGAGTGCTCCAGTCTCTTTATGTCTTCAAAGAGAGCAGTGGTACGCTTACCAGCAATTTAACGTTTCTTGGCAACATAACTTATAATGAAGTCTCTCGCTGAGGCCTTAAACGCATCCCAGATAGTTGAGAAGGATAGAGAGTCATTTTGGTTAAGTGAAAAATTTTCATTAAACAAGGTGGTGAAGGAAGAGATAAATGATGATTCCAAAAGAAGAGTATTATTAAAACGCCATCCTCTGGGAGCATTAACCCTAGGCAAAATGTCAAAGCCAATTGAGATAGGGGCATGGTCCGATAATAGTATAGGATCAATTTCTGCATTCGTAAGGGCTTGTGATATATTGTGGAATACAAAAAAGTAATCAATTTGTGATTGAGTGTGATGAACGGGGGAATAAAAAGTGTATTTCCTGGGGGTGCGATTGCATAATCTCCATGCATCTAGGAGTTTATGTTGGGTGATAGTATGAACAAAAGTTTTGTGGGGTTTATTAGGATAAAAGAAACTTTGGAATTTCGATCTATAAATGGGTCAACAATCTGATTACAGTCACCAGCTAATATAAAATTATCTTCAATGCAAAGAGTAATTTGCTTAGCTAATTGAGAACCAAAAAGATGAGTCACCACCAGTGGGGCATAATCGTTGAGAAAAGAGACCAGAGCACCCCTCAAAAGTAGTTTAACATTTAGCCAACGACCAACTGTATCAGACTCCTGTGATAGGGAGCAATTTATGACAAAGTATCATAACACCATTGCGTTTACCATCACCTTGAGAAAAAAAACTTTCCCCACCCAAGCTTTTTTTAGTTTCAATGATTCAACATCTGTAAGATGAGTTTCTTGAAGAAACACTATATCAGCTTCTAATTTAACAAAGTGAGTTAAGACTCTCTGTCTTTTGACATGAGGGTGTAATCTCCTAACGTTCCAGGAAACACATTTTAACGGCATAACATATCAAAGGTAAGAAGGAATGAAAATATTGAACAATAATCCAGTTCAGTGAAAAGACAATAGAAAATCTAAAAAAGAGGAGTATCAAATATATGATCAATTTAACTATAGGGGAAAGAGAGATAGTAAGATCAATAGAAATGAACAATGAAATTGATAAGAAAAGACATTTAGGTTAGTTAACACATTAGATAAATTGTGAATAAGAGAAGTAGGAGAAACTAGAAGAGTAATGACAAAGATATTTAAGGAAATTATTAGGAGGGAGAGAATGCCAATAATGAAGACACCTGAAAGAAGAGAAGGAATAGAATGAAGAAAGAAACAAAGAAGAACAGAGATAAATAACATACCTACAAAAAAAGAACAAAGATGCGGGAGGAGTGGAGCCACATGGAACAGACGGCACGTCCAAGGTCGACCAGACGGAGACTCGGAGGGGGAAACACGCCACAACTTTGAAATGGCTGTGGAAGCGAAGTGTGACAAATTTAAAAGTAATTTGTACAGTTAACAATGGAACAGGAGAACATCAGAAAATAAAGAATCACTCAGTAAGTATGAAAACATCATTGAACAGTAGAGCTTTTTAAGTTCTAACACCACCACGTGTAAGAAGCATGTAGTGGAACTTGAAAAGAAATTAAGAGAGAGAACTCATAAGAGAGGTTCAAGAAAATTAAATAATGTGTGAGGAAGAAGATCCGGATGAGTACCTATGATCCATCTTGAACGTCTTTATGAAGCTTTGTAGACTTATTGGATCTTCATATGTTGTTGATTTGTTATTATACATAACTTTAAAAAGACAAGGGTGGATAGACCATATCGGGCTCCCATCGAGCGAAGATAAGGTCTTATATCAAGGATTGCCTTGCGTCTGGCTGCAGTGGCTTTGGCGTAATCCTGTGCAAAAAAAGTATCAAACCAGACCAGGTAATTCGTTGAATAGCTTTGACCACTGCCAGAACTTTTAACAGGTCAGTATATTCTAAAAAGTATAGGATAACTGGGGGGCGGAGCTAGCCAGCTACCAAGATGGCTGCATAAGCGGTGAGCTCCCTCCTCGAAAGCCTATCCTGCATTTATCCTGGTTGCTGTGCAGCCAGGCCCGGTTCTAGGGGGTGGGCCGGGTGGGCCAGGCCCACCCAAACATGAGCCTGGCCCACCCAAACAGGAGTTTTGGCCCTCGCAGTGAGGGCTTGAAGGCAGGCCGAGACAGCTTCCCAGCGCACACACACACAGCCAGTTTTAGAGATTATCCAAGCCGCCCCTAAGCACTTCTCAGGTCTTTAAAAGACCATTTACATTTTATGGAGGTTTTGTTGATTTTTTTCACCCCTTCATCTCTGCATGGCGAGAGGCATATCCTTTCATAGACAATGGTAACCTTTGTTAACCTTTGCATACAGTCCTCCTGCATTGATATTTCTTTTTCTATGCAGTGCAGGACAAAAGAAGTTTGTTTATTTCTAGTCACCCTTCCTGACCCCTGCAGCGGCTTATCACATCAGGCTGTGACACAACGTTTGATCAAGGGAGTAGGTAAGAGCATGCATTACTAAATTTTTTTCTTTTTGAAATCTGCACAGGCCCAGCAGGACAGATACTTCGTGTGTGCTTCATTTTAACTGTTTTTATAATTATCATGGCCGATGCAGGACAACAATAAGACAATAAAAAATGCCCAGATAATGCTGGTGATTAATGATCCTGCTGGAGAGCAATCATTTGTCTGGTAGTAGTTTTTAAATTTAACGGTGCTTCAGTATATTGTTCCCTGCACTGGTGAGAGCTGTGAAGGCCCAAAGGAGGGGGTGTTTTCCTGCCGCCCCATATCACCCATCTGAAGGGCGACCATCCCGCGGAAATGGAAGGACGCATGAGACGGCGGATTTGGAGGCCCACTCTCGGCAGAGCAACCTGCGAATGACGGGCCTGCCAGAATCCACACAGACGGGTAATATAGAGGTCTTCGTGGAGAAGCTCCTTAAGACACTTTTTGGGGACTCTGCATTTTCCAATATGTTTGTTGTTGAGAGAGCCCACGATCTTTAGGCCCAAGGCCCAAGGCCCAAACCGGGAGCCCCGCCAAGGCCTATTACAGCCAAATTGCTTAATTACAGAGACCGTGATACGGCGCTCCGGTTGGCGCGCGACATACAGCCGCTAAATTTTGGGGGCTCTACCTTATCGATGTTCCCAGACTTTACCACTAAGGTGCAGGAAGCACGGCGCCAATTTGCACTGATGAATAGACAGTTGCGTGAAATGGGAACAGACTACGCAATGCTATATCCCGCGAAGTTAAGGGTCAACCGACAGGGGAAATCCTTCATCTTAACAGACCCTAAAGCGCTGCAAAAGGCAATGAAATACTGGCGCAAGGAAAATAGATCTTCCCAGGTCGATACTTTGGCAGAGGCGAACAGCGCTCTGGAGGAACAGGATTGAAGAGCTGTCGTACAGATAAGTTTGGAACATTGAGACTCTGGGGCATGTAGCATTGCGCAGGGGGGGGAGGGATGATGCTTTAGGGGGTGATATTCTACATGCTGGCACCCCAGTAGCAATGGCTCCACGCAAGCCCTGATGGGACAGTCTTGTACCTTTGTGCAGAGTTTTACCATGGTCGGCTTCCATCACGGCCTGCTGTTAGTAACACTGACCACGGGGTGGATATTCTTGCTGAGAGTGTCAAGAACGGACATGCATCACAGTACTCCACACTAGCCATGAGCAGCTGTATTTGATTGATGCACAGTTGAGATAGCGCAAACAACAGTTGAACTTGTAGACGAGGGAGGGTGGGGGGGTGGCAATATTGAAACACAGCCTGTATAATACTTGACTACCGTTGGCTACCTTTGCCCACGAGTGAAGTACACAACCTTAGTCTTACGGGACTTGATTTTTGAGGTGTTAGGGGAATTGTTATGTCGGGGAGGGTGAGTGAGAAGGGAGGGGAGGGACAGAGTCTGGATCGCGGCCTAGTTGGTGACCGGCAGGCGTGGGTGGGTGCGTGCGAGGGGAGGAGGGGGGCAGAGTGCGGCTGTTTGGTGGGGATGGGGGAAGAGAGTTTGGTTTTTGAGGTTGTTGTTTACAAGAGGCCAAACATGGCAGGATCAAGGTACTTTGATGTGCTGAAGATACAGATCACACTACTTAAACATGTTAGCACGCTATGACGGCTGAACAGACTAGAACGGAGGGCACCAGCAACGAGTTAAAATTACTGACTTGGAATATATGGGGTCTTAATGACCATAGGAAGATCCGGAAGGTCCTCCAATACTTTGCCAGATACGAGGTGGATAAAGTCCTACTGCAAGAGACGCACCTTCCCATGGACAGTCACATCCTCCGCTATAGAGGGCTCTTGGGCAACGTTCACGCCGCAGGATTCACCACACATGCACGGGGTGTCCTCACATGGGTTAATCTGAAAGCACCACTGACTATGACACCGTTAGTGACTGACAGAGACGGGCGCTACACTATCACGAGATGTAGGGGTAGGGGGATGGAATTCTGTATAATAAATATGTATGGACCTAATTACGATCACCTAGACTTTTATTCAGAGCTGACGGATAAGATTGTGACGTACTCAGGAGGGGAAATACTCTGGGGGGGGAGACTTTAATATGACCCGACACCCACACATAGATAGATCGGACGCTCCTGACCTAGTCCCTCGGCTGCTGCCAGGGTCTTGGAGACACAGATGTCCTACATGGACTTACGTGACGTCTGGAGATATCGGTACCCAGCGCTACGAGGCTATACACACTACGCGGCACAATTCAACATACACACAAGGATAGTTTATTGGCTGGCCACTCCTTATTTGACCTCTACTATTCAAAAATGTGAGATACTCCCTCACACATACTCAGATCACTCTCCGATCTTGATTTCCATGACCACGCCAGTGAGACGGATGCCTCCATTCGCCTGGCGGTTTCCCCCCTACTCACTGCTTGATACCTCCTTCAAGGAGGAGCTGGCGACAGACATCGAGGTGTTTTGTTACGCCAATGAGGGTTCTGTAGAATCGGTGCAGAGTGAGTGGGAAGCATTCAAATTATACATTAGGGGGGTTACAATATCCAAACACTCGGGGGTCCTCCGGTCGATCAGAGGTAGGCTGCAGACTCTAGAGTCTAAACTTGGCACTTTGGAGAGTAGGCGTTTGCATAACCCTGATGAAGTACTTGACAAAGAACTGGCAGAAACGTTACGGGAATACAATGAGGTGGCTGACGCAGAGATCAAGCACCAAGGAAAATACGCCTCGGCTAGGTCATATGGCGAAAGCGAACGCCCGGGTGCGGTGTTGGCACAGATTGCGCGACGGGCCAGGAGAGAGGGAGGAGTCCCCGAAATGCGATGCCCCGTGACGAAGGAACTGCTCTCGGATAAGTAGATAGCGGAACGCTTCAAGGAGTACTACTCCACCCTACATGCCTCGAGAGGTCCAGCAGCAGACGAATGTATCCTAGATTACCTTACCCATATTGAATTGCCTTGGTTAACTGACACTCATCGGGGAATCCTAGCGCGCCCGATAGAACGGGAAGAGATAGTTTGGGCGCTCTCAGCTATGAAATCTGGAGGTGTGCCTGGGAGTGATGGCCTTACGGTGTCCTTTTATAAGGCCTTTCCAGACCTTCTACTCCCTAGACTGCTTGCACTATTCAAAGATATGGCGGATTCGGGTACTATGCCACCATCAATGCAAGAAGCGATACTAGTAGCTATACTCAAACCGGGTAAAGATCCGGGAGATTGCAGATCATACTGGCCAATATCATTGCTAAACATGGATGCGAAGATTTTCGCAAAGTTGCTTGCCAATCGTCTCAGCCCTATGATTCCCACGCTCGTTGCCCCGGAACAGGCGGGATTTGTCCCCTCACGAAATCTCACATATAATCTCAGAACGGTCTTTGCTGCTTTTCAGCACACACGCCCGGAGGTTCCGGCGATAGCTGTCTTCCAGGACATGGAGAAGGCCTTCGATTCTGTCGAATGGCCTTTTCTGAGGCACGTACTGGGTCGTATGGGAGTGGGTCCATTGTTCTTGCAACTCCTGAATATTTTATACACCTCCCCCACGGCTCGGGTCCGTATTGGAACGTTGATCACAGACACGCTACACATAGGAAGGGACACAAGGCAGAGGTGCCCCCTTTCTCCTCTTTTATATGCACTATTTGCAGAACCCTTGGCCTGTGCCCTACGGGAATATCACAGCCACCGGGGCATACGATTCCCTACATATAACCTGATGGTATCCACTTACGCTGACAGCACTCTTCTGTATGTCAGAGACCCGGAGTCTCACCTGTCGACGGTACCTCGAGAAGTCATACTGTTTAGCTCACTGTCGGGTATTTATGTGAACTGGAGCAAGTCGCTTATGTTTCCCCTCACCCCAGCTACGAAACAATTTGATCCGGAATATCCCATACAATGGACCACAGAGGCGGTACGCTACCTGGGTATTCGACTACATACTGACTCTGAGGTGATACTACGAGAAAACTATGGCACTGCGATCTCGAAATTAGAGGATGACATTAACAAATGGATTACGTTACCATTGTCATTATTGGGGCGCATTTCACTCATGAAAATGGTGGTGTTGCCTCGCCTTCTGTTTTTATTCTGCAACATCCCCAGGGTATTGTCCTCTAATTTCTACAATCAGTTGCGAGCCCTAATGATCTGTCTAGCATGGGCTGGAAAGCAACCGAGGGTGGCGTGGAATATACTTACACGCCCATATGCTTCAGGAGGACTGAATGCCCCGGATTTAGAATTATATTACCGGGCGGCACAAGCTGCTCCCGCATACCACTGGATTCATGGGCCGACGAACATTCCCCATATACGTATTGAAACGATTGTTGCAGATCCTACGCCCTTACCAGCGCTGCTGGTGAATCCTAGAGACCGAAGAACGGGGCTACTAGATTCTTTGAACTCGGTGATGCATGCTTGGCACCACTTGATGGACGGACAGGCGTGTAGTCTGATGTTCGCTCCAGAAGCCATGATCGAGTGGTGCTCGTGGCTGGTGCCATGTCTGGATGGGGCTGACAGCGCTGAAGGCACTAAATATACACAAGATGGGCGATTTATTCGCTGCGGGCGCTGTCCGCACATGGGACGAGTTAGAGACAGGAGACCGAGAGGACCACCCACTGCGACGCTTCCAGTACCATAGAGTGAGGCATGCGCTGTGGGCGCTTCTGGGCACGGAGATAGAGGAACCACAGATTGTCACAACGTTTGCCTACGTGGTTTCTGCTAAGTCCCCCACTAGACTCATAGCCAAATTGTATGCTATGGCCCTGGAGGAAAGGAACACTGAGTATGCCAAACCAAGACTAGCATGGCACACAGACCTCCAAATAGATTTAAACGACGAAGTCTGAATGTATTGCTGCTCAAGCACCAAGTGCATCTCCCTCAATGGGAGGCAAAGGTTAATCCACTTTAAATACTTGAACAGGACTTACTACACTCCGGAAAGGCTACATAGATACAAACTTCGTGAGGACGCTCGTTGTTTATTTCAGCTCTCTTATTTTTTTTCTAGTCTTGTGAATCTCTCTGAGATTTCTGTACATCATTCTAGGGTTTCTATCATAACTCAATTCTATCATATTATATTTTGCCTCATATTGTCGTCATGCAAAATGTAGCTACGCCGCCTTTCTTCCTTTCTGATCCTGGTGATCCACCCATTAGGTGGCAGAAATGGAAGAAGGTATTCGAGCGCTATGCTAAAGTATGCAGGACACATTTAAGTGCTGAAAGGAGAACTGTACTTTTGTTACACTGCCTAGGATCTGAGGGGCAAGAGGTTTTCGATCATTTGCCCGAGATTGATGATACCTCTTTGAATGAGTATGAAATCGGCATTTTAAAACTAGATAGACACTATCTCCCAAAGGTCAGTACAATACTGGAACGTTATCACTTTGGGAGGCGCAACCAAAATGAGGGTGAATCAATTGAAAATTATATTACTGCACTCAGGAAATTAGGCTCCTCTTGCAAATTTGGTTCACTCTTAGAAGGGAGGATAAGAGATCAGTTTATGTTGGGATGCAACATACAGAAGGTAAGGGTTGACATCTGGCAAAAAGATGTACCTTCACTTGATGAGGTAGTCAACATTGCTAAGCAAATTGAACATTTACTTAAGTGTGTTGAAGTCCTTACTAAACAAGAAAATAAAAGTGAGTCTGTTCATGAAGTTAAGGTTCATCCTAAACCTTAAGCGATTGCAAAGTAGAAAAATGAAACCAAAGATAATAAATCTGATGTGGGCAAGGGGTTTTCCAAAAAATCAGAGTCACATTTCAAGTGCTTTAGATGAGGCACCCCCAATGACTTTGCTAATGACAAAACGTGCCCTGACTTAAAAGCAAAGTGTGGTATTTGCTAAAAAATTGGCCATTTCACTTCATCTTGCAAGGCTAAAAGTTTTAAGAAAAAGGTTAACATGGTATCTAAAACTGTAGAAAATGAGAATTCTTCAGACTCTGATTGTGACTGCGGACAAATTGTTTCACAAATCTCAATTGAAAAAAAAAGGAATGACCTTTTTATGAAATACTTGTGACCTTTGTCCCTTTGGGCTGGTCACACCACGCACCGCACACACTCCTCGTGAGTGAGCCCAGGCTGCCCCCCGTTCCCACCAAGTGCCGCCGCTGCCCGCAGCTGTGATCCTGGTACACCTCTGCTGCTGATCTTGCCGCTGTGATCCTGGTACACCGTTGTTGCTGTTGCTGATCTTGCCCCGCGTGCGCTGCGATTGTATTTTCCCTGTGTACATTTGTTTAGTTGTCTGTATCTCTCCCTTTGCCCCGTGTTGTTTTAATTTTTGCGTTTGTTGCACTCTCCCTCTGTTCTCCCCTTGTCGCACCCAGCCCCTGCCGCGCTTCCCGCCACCTCCCCGCCGCTGCCCCCTGCGGCCCCGCCCCCTCACCTCTAGCGCCCTTCCCATTCGCCGCCCCGCTCCCGCCTCCCAGCTGCTCCTCCCTCCCACTGGACCATAAAGGACGAAGTGCACGCGGTGGTGAGCAGTGACCTTTGTCCCTTTGGGCCGGTCACACCACGCACCGTGCACACTCCTCGTGAGTGAGCCCAGGCTGCCCCCCGTTCCCGCCAAGTGCCGCCGCTGCCCGCAGCTGTGATCCTGGTACACCTCTGCTGCTGATCTTGCCGCTGTGATCCTGGTACACCGATGTTGCTGTTGCTGATCTTGCCCCGTGTGCGCTGCGATTGTATTTTCCCTGTGTACATTTGTTTAGTTGTCTGTATCTCTCCCTTTGCCCCGTGTTGTTTTAATTTTTGCGTTTGTTGCTCTCTCCCTCTGTTCTCCCCTTGTCGCACCCAGCCCCTGCCGCTCTTCCCGCCACCTCCCCGCTCCACGCCGCTGCCCCCTGCGGCCCCGCCCCCTCACCTCTAGCGCCCTTCCCATTCGCCGCCCCGCTCCCGCCTCCCAGCTGCTCCTCCCTCGCTCCGCCCCCCACTCTCCACATATGGGAGAGTGGCAAACACGCAGCGTTGACGCGCAGCGGGCGCGCCAAAGGCAAGCCCGTATGCGCCTGGCCCGCGCCCAGCGCCCGGACCCCTGGCCCCCACAGACACCAGCCCACCCGCCGGACCTACGACGCCACCGAACTCAACGCCCTCAACACCGGCCGGATCCCTGGATGCTACCGAGCCACCCCGAGACGCACCCACGGACCCTTCAGCTGCCACTCCTGCAACTTCTCCTGCATCCGGACCTGCACTGCACCCGCCAAGCCGAGCACCAACAGCAACCACCTGAAGTGCATCCTACTCAACACTCGCTCCGTCCACAGACACGCCGTCCAACTCTGGAACCTGATCGACAGAACATCACCAGACGTCGCCTTCCTCACGGAAACCTGGATGAACGCCTCATCAGCACCCGACATCGCCATCGCCATTCCGGACGGATACAAGATCACCCGGAGGGACCGCGGCAATCAGACCGGAGGAGGCATCGACATCGTCCACAGGAACACCATCCGCATCACGACCAACACCGACGACACCCTCAAAGCCACCGAACACCTGCACTTCCAGATCCACACCGACCCCAAGACCACCCTCAGAGGCACCCTCATCTACAGACCCCCGGGCCCACGCACACAATTCAGCGAAGACATCGCCGACTTCATCAGCCAGCACGCCCTTCCCTCCGCTGACTACATCCTCCTCGGGGACCTCAACTTCCACCTGGAGAACAACAATGACCACAACACCACCACCCTGCTGGACAACCTCGCCAACCTCGCCAACCTCGGTCTCACCAGCTGGTGACCACCCCCACCCACTACGCCGGACACACACTTGACCCCATCTTCGCCTCCAGCAAGGACATCGCCTTCAGCCACGCCACCGGACTCCACTGGACGGACCACAGCTGCATCCACTTCAGCTTCAGAAAGAACACGATCCACCACCAGCAGCAACAGGTTACACGCAGAAGCTGGAACAAGATCACAGCCGACCAGCTTGCTGCATCCCTGGGCCAGGACCCCCCCGCCAGCTCAGCGAACCCCAGCCAGGCCGCCAACAACCTCACGAAGTGGATCAGCAGCTGCGCTGACGACCTCGCCCCGCTGAGGACCCCGCCCAGCAGTAAGAAAGCACCATGGTTCACCGACGAACTCAAGAGCTCCAAGAAGAACTGCCGAGCCCTCGAGCGAACTTGGCGCAGAAACCCAACACCAGACAACATGACCACCCTCAAGCTCGCCACTCGAAAACACCACCAACTGATCCACGCCACCAAGAAAACCGCATTCAAGGAACGACTGGAAAACAACGCACACAACAGCAAGGAACTCTTCAACATCGTCAAAGAGCTCTCCAACCCCAACGCCGGAAACAACGACATCACCCCATCACAAGACCTCTGCAACTCCCTCGCCTCCTACTTCCACAACAAGATCGCAGACATACACAACAGCTTCAGCACACTGGCAACGCACCCCACGACCACACCGGCACCCCCCACCACCACCCTCCGCGCCTGGACCCCGATCAACACCGAAGAAACCCAACGCACGATGAACTCCATCCACTCCGGATCTCCAACCGACCCCTGCCCCCACCACGTCTTCAACAAGGCCGACGCCGTCATCGCACCCCACCTGCGGGACATCATCAACACCTCCTTCGACACCGCTACCTTCCCGGAGAGCTGGAAGCACGCCGAACTCAGCGCTCTACTGAAGAAACCATCAGCAGACCCCACCGACCTCAAAAACTACCGCCCCATCTCGCTCCTCCCGTTTCCGGCCAAAGTCATCGAGAAGACCGTCAACAAACAGCTGGCCGCCTTCCTCAAGACGAACGGCTCCCTCGACCTCTCGCAGTCTGGCTTCCGGGCCAACCACAGCACCGAGACCGCCCTCATCGCAGCCACCGATGACATCCGAGCCCTGCTCGACAACGGGGAGACTGCGGCCCTCATCCTCCTGGAACTCTCCGCGGCATTCAACACCGTCTGCCACCGCACCCTAGTGCAGCGCCTCAGCAACGTCGGAATCCATGAGAAGGCCCTTGATTTGATCATCTCCTTCCTCGCCGGAAGGACACGGAGAGTCCGCCTCCCCTGTTCAGATCAGAAGCCACCGAAGTCATCTGCGGCGTTCCTCAAGGCTCCTCGCTCAGCCCCACCCTCTTCAATGTCTACATGAGCCCCCTCGCGGCCATCGCACGCCAACACAACCTCAACATCATCTCTTACGCCGACGACACCCAGCTGATCCTCTCCCTCACCAACGACCCCGCCACCGCCAGAGCCAACCTACTCGAAGGGATGAAAGACGTCGCCGAGTGGATGAAGAACAGCCGCCTGAAACTGAACTCAGACAAGACGGAAGTCCTGATCCTGGGCTCGTCACCCTCCGCCTGGGACGACTCCTGGTGGCCCCCCGCCCTGGGCAGCGCACCCATACCGACAGACCACGCACGCAACCTGGGCTTCATCCTGGACTCCTCCCTCTCCATGACCAGACAAGTCAACGCCGTCTCCTCATCGTGCTTCAACATCCTGCGCATGCTACGTAAGATCTTCTGGTGGATCCCCACCGAGACCAGGAAGACGGTCACCCAGGCCCTCGTCACCAGCCGACTGGACTACGGCAACTCCCTCTACGCCGGAACCACTGCCAAACTCCAGAAGAGACTCCAGCGGATCCAGAACGCCTCAGCAAGACTCATCCTCGACATCCCCCGACACAGCCACATCTCCGGACACCTGAGAGACCTGCACTGGCTCCCGGTCAACAAGAGAATCACGTTCCGACTCCATACCCACGCACACAAAGCCCTACACAACCAGGGCCCAAGATACCTCAACAACCACCTCAGCTGCTACACTCCCACACACCAGCTCCGCTCGACCAACCACGCCCTCGCCGCCTTCCCCCGCGTCCGAAGGGCCACCACAGGAGGAAGGTCCTTCTCCTACCTGGCCGCCAAGACGTGGAACTCCCTTCCGACCCACCTCCGCCGGACTCAAGACCACCTCGCCTTCAGGAAGCAGCTCAAGACCCGGCTATTCGAGCAGTTGCAGACTCTCCCCCCCCTTAAGCGCCTTGAGACCCTCCAGGTGAGTAGCGCGCTATATAAATGCTTTGATTGATTGATTGATTGAACATTGTGGTAGAAAAGAATTGTTTGATTCAGGTGCGAAGATTACAATCATTTCAAGAAAGTTTTTCATTAATTTTTTGAAAGACAACGTTAAACTTTACAAACCTGATATAAATCCTTATGCCACTGGTGAGGAACCGATACAACTCATGGGGTACTTCATTGGACGTATTGAGTATAAGGGCAGAAATGTTTCTGGAAAGGTGTATGTGTCTCTCAAAGTTGACAGTATTTTGAGTTGGGTACATCAATGAGAGTTGGGAATAATGCTGGATCCCAACAGTGATCCACCGATTATTTTAAAGGAAAATTTTACCATGATGAAGATTAACTCACAAAAAAAGTAGTGATGAGTTCGTCTCAGGTCTTAAAAAAGCATTTCCAAAGGTTTTTCGAGATTAACTAGGATGTTTAAAAGACTATTCCCATAAGATTAAGTTGATTTCTGGAGCTATTCCCTATTCCAGTAAGGTGAGAGGAGTTCCGCTTTCTGTGAGAGAAGAAATTAGGGTACAATTAGAAAAATTAAAATCTGATGGCATCATTGAAGAAATTGAAGGAACTCAGTGGTTGGCTCTGGTCATGGCCGTGGGCGAATCGGATGGATTCCTTCGTCTCTGCATTGATCTCAGAGAATTGAACAAGCAGGTTATTGTAGATAAATACCCACTTCCCAAGATTTCAGAGATGCTCATATTTTTGGAAGGGGCCAATGTATTCTCGACGGTCGATTTAAAATCGGCGTATCATCAAATCATGCTTGATGAAGAGTCAAGGGATTATACGTCATTCATAATGCCTTTTGGGACCTTTAGATTTAAACGTTTGCCTTATGGATTGGTCTCTGCGGCCTCTGTTTTTCAGAGAGCTTTAGAGAGAGTCTTGAAAAATCAGAAAGGTGTGAAAATTTACCAGGACAATGTCTTGATTTTTGGTAAGGATAATGAGGAGCATGATCTAAGGCTTAAAGAAGTCTTGGAAAGGTTTAATATGCATAACTTTACTGTTAGATTAGATAAGTGCAAGTTTATCAATTGATTATCTTGGACACTCCATCTCAGGGAAAGGTGTGGAACCTAAGCGTGAATTGGTTGATTCTATTGATAGTTTAGCTTCGCCTGATAATAAAGAGGATTTGAAGAAATTCTTAGGAATGGCTGAGTATTACAGCAAGTTCGTTAAGGGGTTTGTGGAGAAATGTATCAACATGCGTACTCTTCTTTGTAAGGGTGTAAATTTTGTTTGGAGTCAAAAGTGCGAAAGAAAGTTTATTGAGATTAAGAGATTACTTAAGGATGCTCCCAAGTTTAGGAGTTTTGACCCTCAAGGCAATACCTGTCTTGTAACTGATGCAAGTTTGAAAGGGTTGGGGGCAGTTCTGCAACAAGAGTGCAATGGAGAAACCAAAGTGATTATTTTCCTCTCTAGGAGTCTCAGAGGAGCTGAGGTCCGTTATTCAGTGATTGAGAGGGAGGCTTTAGCGGTGCATTGGGCCACTAAAAAGATAAAGAATCTGTTATGGGGTACTAGATTAATTGTTCGCACAGACCATAAACCGTTAGATAAAATATTCAATAAGAAAGGCATCGATGCAATCTCCAGTAGGATTTCTAGGTGGGTGACTGATCTTTAAGGGTATGATTTCAAAGTGGAGTATTTGCCTGGAATACACAATTGCACGGCCAATGCGCTGTCCAGGTTGGTTACAACTCATGTTGGAGGATATGAAACTCAAGATGTGGATGAGCTAGAATGGGTCTGTGCAATTGAGAACAATTGAATTAAGGAGAAAAACTGGCATGATGAGTGTGAGAATGATCAAGAACTTCTAGAGATAGGTTCTTTTATTGAGAATGGTTGGCAGAAAAGGAAACAAGGTGTCTCTGAGAAATATTGGAATGTAAGACATGAGATGTCCAAGTCTGATGGCATGATTCTTAGAGGTACTAGGTTGGTTCCACCTAAGTGTGTTCATAAAGAACTTATTGATCTGGCACATCAGGGACACCAAGGTATCTCAAAAACGAAAGAGAGTATCAGGCAAAGTTACTAGTGGGCTGCAATGAACACAGAAATTGAGCGCCTGGTGAGAGAATGCATTCCTTGTACGTTGAGTGGAAAATCATTAAAGCCAAGAGTACAACCCATGGTTATACGAGAAAGACCTAAAGGACCCTGGGAGAAGCTAGCACTTGACATTTTAGGACCAGTAAAAAGCAATGAAGGAGATCTTTGTGCTTATAGACCTATTCTCTAGGTGGCCAGAAATTAAAATAATCAAAACTATTGATACCAGAAATACTGTAAAGTTTCTAAAGGAAGTCTTTGCAAGAGAGAGTTTTCCTGGGTTTTTACTCACGGACAATGGTGTTCAGTTTGTATCCAAAGAAATGGAAGATTTCTTAAGTAAATGTTCTATTAGGCATAAACGCTGTGCTTTGTATCATCCAGAAAGTAACGGAATGGTTGAGCGTTTTTTTAGAGTACTCAAAGAATCTATTTCTCTGTCTAAACAGAATAATATTGATTGGAAAAAAGGTAATGAGGAAATAGTTGAGATGTACAGAATTACCCCTCATAGCACAACAGGTTGTACACCTTTCACGTTACTTAAAGGTAGACGACTCAATACATACATTGTACCCTTCTGGGTTAATAACCTTCTCCACACCGGAAATGATTGTGACAGGTGAGAGGAAAATTGGAAGTCTAGAGAAGAACGCAAGATCATTGAACGTAAGTCAAGGTTTGATGAAACTAAAAAAGTTAAGAAAACTCATGTGCATGTAGGTGATCGTATTATGATAAGAGCTCCCATAGGGCGCAAATCTTCTGATATATTTAAAAAGGTGCATAGAGTTATAAAAGTCTTTTCTAATGCCATCAAGACAGAGGATGGAAGAATTTAGAACCTCAATAGAGTGGTTGTCATCAAGAAATGCTTGATTGATGAAGATCCTGTAAATGTTCTTCCCAAAGTTGATAGTAAGCTATCTTCTAAAGTTAAACCTAACAGATCTATCAAATTACCAGCAAAATATGGTGACTATGTAATGGAATGATGTTCTTCATTAACATGTTTATTCTTGTTGTTTTGTGTTTTAAAGGAGGAAGATGTGTAATAATGTATTTTCCACTTCATAATTTGTACATAGATGTTAGACTGTATATAGATGTAGGGCTCTTTCTAAGTGTTGTTGTGTTCTTTTAAGCAGCTCCATGGAGCTTCACCTTGGTGATAGAATTCTAGGAATGATGAGAAGTCAGTTGCACCTGACTACTCAGTCCTGATGGATGGGATTTTCTTACTTCTCAATAAATACAACTTATTTCAACCTTTACATCAGGTTTCCTAATTTTATTGGATTCTTCAGACAGTCACTGAAAAAGCTTCATCCTTGAATTAGTCAAAGCCTTCTGACCTTAAGAACAATACATTGAAATGGGAGCTGAAAAAAGTAGAATGACCGTTAAAATATCCTCACTTCATAGTGATAGAGCACCTGCTCCAGATAAAAACGTGTTTCACAAAATGGAGGCCACAACCACATCGCCTCAAATATTGCTCAATAATTGTCAGAAGTCTGGCTTCATGTACCATACTCAAACTACATCTCCCAGAATACCTAGAGGAAAAAGGGGCTTGTGCACTCTCCCATACTGCTATGGATTGGTCAGGTGATGGGGTGGATTAAAGTCAGCTGCTGCAGTGAATCAGTGCTTGGCTTTCCGCCTTTGCTGTTCCTGCCTTGCTCTCTTGTTTTGGATCCTGTGAGTTTCCTGCTTTTGCATTCGGAGGACTTTGACCTTGGCGACATCGTGTATTCCTCATTTACCAGCTTCTTGTCCTGCGGGCTCCGGAAGCGTGTGTTAGGCGCTGTAACTTTACTCAACCTTTTTCCTGACAGCGCGAGGTCGCGCTGAGAATCATACCATTTCTCCCTCCTCTTATGCCTGGACCTTCCCTCCCCTGCTCTAATAGCCTGCGTCTCTAAACACGGCTATTGTCTGGCATTCTACTCGCAGTGTTTAAATAGTGAGTCGCGCACATTTTTGTTGCGTGTATTTTTTGTTTGCTTGTCTTTGACGGATACTCGTGCTGGCGGTTCTTCTTCTGCGGCTCTTCCAGAGTGCAGCCGTTGTCAGCGGGGGATGCCCCGCCTTCCATGTGGATACTCTGCTGTAGGAGTACTCCATGCCATATTTTTGGTAGACCGTTTGAGGCATTTGTTTTCCTTTATATATGTCACCGGGTCACGAAAGCAACAGGATCGCTCCCCGTGACTGACTTTCCGTCTTCCCTGTAGGATTGGTCCGGGCCCTTTAAGGGAAGCCTGGATTCCCTTGACCGTGACTCCCCCCCTCTGACGTCAGCGGAGATCAACCTATCACCAGGGGAAGACGTCGAAGAAAAGGAGGACCCGGAAGACGCGGTGTTGCTGCTGTGCCGAGGAGACATCGAGACCCGGAGAAGAAGCAGACGTGGAGAACGAGCAACGGAGGACGCTGAGTCGGACGGGAGAAGCAGGGAACCCGGGACGAAGCAAGCCGACAACGGAACGTCGGAGCCAGAGAAGAGTCTAAGACCCCGCCGAGGGAGAAGCCAGGAGGCCAACGGACCCACGCACCTCCCAGCCACGCGCAGGAAGACGCGTGGCTCAGTTAGGTACGGGGTAGTTTCCGTAACCTTCTGTACTTTAAGAAAGGGGGAACCGGGTAAAGGAGGGAGCGGGAGGGACCAGGACACACCAGATGCTTTGTGCACTTCACGGCACTTCGGGTTCCATAAACGTGAGGTCGTTGTTGGTGATGGTGGTTCAGTCTCCTGTCTTCCCACATTAGTTATCCTCACTCCCTTCCCCTTTAATTTCATAAAGCAAGGCAGTGAAGTAATTGCCACCTTTCTTTTGTTTTCCTGTGTATACCGGGCAAGCCGCAAAGACCAAGCTGCGGAGACTCCACCTGAAGACAAAGCAGGAAGTTACACCAAGTCCCCTGGAACTGTATAGTGACTTTAGATGTGCTGTCTTGCATAACAACCCCAATAAACCTACTTACAAAGACCTTAACAGTGGCTCCTTCCCTCCTTATATACCCTCAAGGTTACAAGTGGCGAGCCAGATAGGAGTCTTCTGTCTGACAAGATGGAGACCTTACTTACACAGTTGAGGGATGGACAAGCCAAATTGGAATGGGCAGTTGGGCAATCTACCGAACAAGCTGACAACGATAGAACCGCATTCGCAACCGCTATACAACAGCAGGCTGATAATTTGACTAAATTAGCCGAGGGGCAAAACCAGCTCTTAGTGGCCCTTATGCAGTCCTGCGCCGCTGCCCCTCCAGGAGCTGTGGTGCCTCTTCAGAAATATGTATCAGGTGATGACCCCCTGTCATTCTTTCTGAACTTTGAAAGGGCTGCTAGGTTCAGTGCTTGGCCAGGTGAAAGATGCCCCTTATATCTTGACCCTCTTCTATCAGGAGAAGCCCAGGCAGCATACCAGCTGGCCAATAAAGACGGTAAAAAATAGTAAATTGATACTTGTATAGCGCACTACTCACCCGCAAGGGTCTCAAGGCGCTTGTACGAATACCGCTGTGGAACCCATCCTGGCTTTCCCTGTGAGACGCCCACTCCTGGGCACCCCCAAGGTGGAGGCCAGGCATCCTTAGCGTTGTGGGGGCCGTTGTGGAGATTAAGCAAGCTATTGCCCAGAGTTGTAGAGTGGGACTCCATGATTGGAATAGGCACCGAGGCGAGAATTATCAGGCCCGTGGAATTTTGAGCCCAAGACCCGCCGAGGCGGGGAATTGAACCCTGGTCCCGGGGGTAGACCTCTGCATCAAGGTCTGCCGCTCTAATCATTGAGCCACACTTCTCCACCACCATAAAGACGGTACCGCGGCCTATGGACATGTAAAACAGATCATATTAGACAGGCTTGGGGTTGACAATGAGAGCCATAGGTTACGTTTTCGCCAAGAAAATGGTGCATCAAACGACACACCTAAAACGTTGTTCTATAAATTAAAAGAGGCAGCTGACAGGTGGCTGAAGCCGCAAGATTCAACCATGGACGACGTGATGAGCAAAATATACCTAGAGCAGTTCCTTGAAGCTTTGCCATACGGGACTCAAAGGTGGCTCAGACAGCATGCAGGACTAACTTTGGAGCATGCCATAGAAATGGCCACCTCAAACGCCAGAGCCCAAATCTGCCCTAACATACGAGAAGTAGAAAAGTATACCAGCAATAAAGCCCCGGTAAAATTTGAGAAGAAATTAACCAAGACCCCTACAGAACCTCCCTTCAAGCCCCGTTCCCCGAAGTTAGAACTTCTCATCATGACCAATCCACAATGCTATGAGTGTGGGGAATGGGGGCATATTGCGAGGTTTTGTCGAAAAAAGAAAGAGAAAGACGAAGAACCAATGGAAGTAGGATATGTACCCAGAGCCATCATGTACGCTCAGGAGACCGGTCCCACTTTTTACGTAAGTGTCTTGCTCAACAATCAAAGGACTAAAGCTTTATTGGACTCAGGGTGTCGCCATTCTGTTGTTAGGAAACATCTGATTGACAAACCCTTCCTATTGTCAGGGCGTACAGTCAGAATCAAATGTGTACATGGGGACACCCGTACCTATCCTTTAGCTAGAGTAACAATCACTACCGAAGACGGCGCACAAGCACAATGTGATTTAGGAGTCCTCCCTGAACTACCTGAACCCCTTATCATAGGTACCGATAATGAATGTTTTTCCACCCTTTTAACAGAAGCGTTACAAAAAAGTAGGCACATGGGGACAAGTAGAACTGGGTTATTGGTGTCAGAACCTTGGGCAATCGATTCTAATTTTCGAACTGCTCAACTGAACGATGCCTCTTTGACTCAAGCCTGGCAGAATGCCCAGGACAATAAAACAAAAGGGAAATTAGTCTACCCCGCTTTTCTGGAAAAAAAAGGTCTCCTCTATAGACTAGGCTCGGACCAAGCCTCTCCTCAACTAATCGTGCCCTCCGACTTTCATGACCGAGTCATGTTTTACGCCCATGCCCATCTTCTAGCGGGGCACTCTGGAGCTGAAAAAACCACTGACTCGATCATTCCACATTTCTTTTGGCCGGGGATATACGCGCAAGTGAAACGTTACTGCCAAGAGTGTCACATTTGCCAGAAGCGTAGTGCTTATATACCCCCCAAGGTTCCCCTGGTACTCCTCCCGATCATAGGGAAGCCCTTTGACAGGATTGGAGTAGATATAGTGGGACCCCTTCCTAAAACAACAGGAGGCTACCAGTACGTAATGGTTATCGTGGATTACGCCACCCGTTACCCGGAGGCGTTCCCTTTAAGGGCAGCCACCACGACAGCTATCTCTCAGAGGCTGGTAGAGTTATTTACGAGGATGGGTTTTCCTAAGGAAATGGTCACTGACCAGGGTACTCCTTTTGTTTCTCGCCTCATGAAGCAGGTCTGCGCTCTACTAAACATCAAACAACTTCGCACCTCGGTTTACCACCCGCAAACCAACGGTTTAGTCGAACGGTACAATGGCCTCCTAAAAAACACTCTAAAGAAGCTTCTAACAGGGGATGGGAAACATTGGGACCAATTGCTTCCCCTGGCACTCTTTGTTCTCAGAAGCCAAACCCAAGGTAGTCTGGGGGCATCTCCATTCGAGCTCCTTTTTGGGAGAAAACCCCGCACCCTGCTAGAGATTACTCGAGATAGTTGGGAAAAAGCAGGGGCCTAGGATGCCCAGGAACTCCTGGACTATTCAGAACAGCTAAAAACGAGATTACATAAGTTAAGAACCCTCTCATATGATACCCTTGAGAAAGCCCAAACTAAGCAGAAAACCTTTTACGACAAAGGTAAGAAATGGAGGGAACTTGTCATAGGTGATTGGGCCCTTGTGCTCTTACCCACATCTACTCATAAAATCCGAAAGGAATGGCAAGGTCCTTTCCTCGTGGTCGGGAAAATAGGGAAAACCACCTATGCACTAAAACTGTCAGCTTCCAAAACCCAGATATACCACATTAATATCTTTAAAAAATGGTTGGGTCCCCCCCCCCCAGAACATGCCACTCAGTGTCTGTCACCACACCCGTTACACACACAGTGGATCAAACCGTTTTGAAATCTGATCTGACCGAAGGTATGACAAAAGAACTACGAAACGTTCTATTGAAACATCATCCCATTTTTTTGGATCAGCCTGGCAGAACAAGCTTAGCAACACATTCCATTCCTACTATTGCTGGAGTAACAGTGAAACAAAAGCCATATTGTGTCCCTGAGGCACGAAGAACGTTGCTAAAAGCCGAGGTTCAGAAAATGTTAGAAGCAGGCATAATAGTCCCTTCCAAAAGCAACTGGTCATCTCCCATCGTGTTAGTACCGAAACCGGACGGGAGTACCAGATTTTGTATAGATTTCAGGGCTGTCAACAAGGTCTCCAAACAGGATGGTTATCCCCTCCCGAGGGTGGATGAACTCATTGAGCGCCTTGGTGAGGCCCAATACATAACAACTATTGACCTCACCAAGGGCTATTGGCAGGTGCCTCTTCGCCCAAAAGATCAGGAGAAAACCGCTTTTTCGACACCTGACGGGCTATTCCAATTCACCGTTCTGCCATTTGGCCTGCATGGGGCTCCAGCGACGTTTCAACGTTTTATGGATACCTTGTTGACACCCTACACCCAGTTCGCAGCTGCCTACTTGGACGACATAGTCGTTCATAGTCCCAGCTGGGAAACCCACCTGCAACACCTAGAACAAATACTAGGAGCCTTACAAAATGCAGGGTTACACATAAACTCGAAAAAGACACGAATGGCGTTCACACAAGTAAAGTACTTGGGGTATGTTTTGGGGAACGGTCACCAGGAAAAGATAAAAGCCATCCAGGCACAGGTCTTTCCTACCGCCAGAAGAGATCTTAGGGCCTTCTTAGGCCTGGTCGGCTACTATCGCCATTTTACTCCCCACTTCGCTTCAGTCTCTACTCCCTTAACGGACATGCTTAAAAAAACGGCCTCTTCTTCACACTTCAAAAAACCAGTACCACATGCTTGTACCACCTTCCAGCACCTTAAGGACATCCTATCCTCCGCCCCAGTTCTAATAACCCCGGACTTCCAGAAACCGTTCTTCTTACAAACCGATGCATCGGGCTTAGGTCTGGGGGCGGTCTTGTCTCAAACTGACAATGAAGGCAGAGAGAAACCTATCCTATTTCTGAGTCGGAAGTTGTTTCCTAGAGAAATTGCATATTCGGCAATAGAAAAAGAGTGTCTGGTGGTCAAGTGGAGCATAGACAAGCTCCGTTATTTTCTGGAGGGCCGCCATTTCACCCTGTTTACAGATCATGCCCCATTGACTTGGTTGCAACAAAACAAGGGAAGGAACCCTCGCATCCTGTTGGTTTCTTTCTCTCCAACCTTATGACTTTGAGATTCGCCATAGAAAAGGCACACTACAGACTAACACTGATTTCCTGTCCCGTTATCTTCTTTCCCCCGAACAGGAAAAGCTAGGGGGGGAGATTTGTCACCGGGTCACGAAAGCAACAGGATCGCTCCCCGTGACTGACTTTCCGTCTTCCCTGCAGGATTGGTCCGGGCCCTTTAAGGGAAGCCTGGATTCCCTTGACCGTGACTCCGCCCCTCTGACGTCAGCGGAGATCAGCCTATCACCAGGGGAAGACGTCAAAGAAAAGGAGGACCCGGAAGACCCGTTGTTGCTGCTGTGCAGAGGAGACATCGAGCCCCGGAGAAGAAGCAGATGTGGAGAACGAGCAACGGAGGACGCTGAGTCAGACGGGAGAAGCAGGGAACCCGGGACGAAGCAAGCCGACAACGGAACGTCGGAGCCAGAGAGAGAGTCTAAGACCCTGCCGAGGGAGAAGCTAGGAGGCCATCGAGCCACGCACCGCCCAGCCACGCGCAGGAAGACGCGTGGCTCAGTCAGGCACAGGGTCGTCTCCGTAACCTTCTGTACTTTAAGAAAGGGGGAACCGGGTAACGGAGGGAGCGGGAGGGACCAGGACACACCAGATGCTTTGTGCACTTTACAGCACTTCGGGTTCCATAAACGTGAGGTCGTTGTTGGTGATGGTGGTTCAGTCTCCTGTCTTCCCACATTAGTTATTCTCACTCTCTTCCCCTTTAATTTCGTACAGCCAGGCAGTGAAGTAATTGCCACCTTTCTTTTGTTTTCCTGTGCATACCGGGCAAGCCGCAAAGACCAAGCTGCGGAGACTCCACCCGAAGACAAAGCAGGAAGTTACACCAAGTCCCCTGGAACTGTATAGTGACTTTAAATGTGCTGTCTTGCATAACAACCCCAATAAACCTACTTACAAATACCTTAACAGTTGCTCCTTCCCTCCTTGTATACCCTCAAGGTTACAATATATTTCAAACGTGCGTCTGCGCTTAGGCTCAAACTATTTGGTTTGAGTTTATTTGTTTTCCCCTGCAGTTCTCTTTATACCTGTTAAGCGCTGGAGCTCTAGATATCTCTGTTTGTTTGGACTTTGAGTAACTATTTTTTCTGGACTGCCATTGGCTACCTATGAAGGAAAACAGCTCATAAATAAACATCATGCCCTCATTTTTTACTACAATTTCAAAACAGTAAAGAGGATTGCATCCACCTTTTTATTTCAAGAGACCATTCCTACAAAGACCTACCAGTGATATATACAAGTAAGTGTGGTGGAGTGCACAAGTGGTAGAATTAAGTTCAGTGGTATATGATCACTATTTACCAATTAATCATTGTCATCTCTGAAATATATGTTATTGTTCCTTTTTGTTTTTTAGTGCTTCACAGTACACTGAACTTGACCTTCTCCTTGTTGGCTGTAACTGGGACTTCTCTGGTGGTTCTTCTTGGTCCCTTCGTTTTTTAGAGATATTAGCTCCCTTCGTGTTTGCTATCTATAGCACGGGGAGGCTGTATTTCTGAGAAAGGAGGGGGTATATTCTTCACTCCTGGGGTAAAAGTTTGTTGTGGTGCCTCCCAGGTACCTGCTGACAGAAAGCCAAGACCACGTATTATATTCCCCCCGAGTGAAGACTAAAGGGTATTGTCGTAAGCCCTCATGAATGAAGCCATGTACCCTGAGAATACAGAAAGTACCATGAGAGAGCTAGCTGCAGCGGTAGTTAACCTCCAAACTGAACTTAAATTGGTTAAAGGAGAAAACCAGCGACTTATCACAGAAATCAATGTTTTAAAAACACAAAAACATTTAGAGGTCAGGGTGACTGACACTGCTCCTAGACACAAACATAGCTATATTCAACTCGCACATTTCCAAGTCCCTTCCCCTTCTTCAGTCCCTGCTCCCATAGAAGTAACTACTTCACCAGTCAATGTCACGGTACTCACCCCTCCTCAAACTCCTTTAGCAATGCCAGAAAGGTTTAACGGAGACAGTACTAAATATGGAGTCTTCATGAACAAGTGTCACCTTCAGCTTTTATGCTGAGCTGCCTCTTTCCCAGATGATGCTGCTAAAGTAGCCTTTATAATCTCATACTTAAGTGGTAACACAGCCCAGTGGGCGGCGCCGCTTGTCGAGAATGATGATCCTATATTATATGACCTAGTGCAGTTTAAAGAGATGATGAGGAGTCTTTTTGCACGTCATTCCTACATGCAAGCCAGCGATAATGAGTTATTAAACCTGAAACAAGGGTCTAGGGACCTGCTAACATATATTACCACCTTTAATCGTTTGGTTACTGAGACACACTGGCCTGAGGAGAAAAGAACCTCCTTGTTTTACCGAGGGTTCAAAGACAAACTCAAGGACATTCTCTCTCATATTGTGAACCCTCCGGAAGAGTGCTCTGCGTTTATGGACCTAGTGGTGAAGTTAGATCATCACCTTTCTGAAAGGAAAGGAGAAAAGACTAGATGAGATTACTCTTGTTTATTTCTGGCTAGAAGTGATAAGAGGGAAGCAAAAGATACCAGTGAACCTATGCAGATAGGAGGTATCCGAGGACCACTATCTAGCGAAGAAAAAGAAAAACGCAGAAAACTGAATCTTTGTTTGTACTGTGGCAAAAGTGGCCATTTTGTCCAGCCAAACCTAAGATTACTTCTAAAGTCGAGACCAATAAAACTGGTCTAGTCGTACAGTCGGAAAACTAACTGACTTGGGGAATCTAGAGGTCACTCCTCCAAGTCCTTCTGATGTACAGACCTCTAACCTTCTGACAAATATTTTGGCTCCTGTTACGAAACATTTTTCTATTAATGTGGTGTTTCTTATGCCCTCAATGCTCAGACAAAACATGACGATTTTACTTGATTCTGGAGCAACTGGTAATGTTTTAGATATAGCAGTCGCCCGAGATCTGGGGTTAGAATTCATTTTGAAAAAACACCTAGAAAAACTCAAGGACATTCTCTCTCAAATTGTGAACCCTCCGAAATAGTGCTCTGCATTTATGGACCTAGTGATGAAGTTAGATCATCACCTTTCTGAAAGGAAAGGAGAAAAGACTAGAGGAGATTACTCTTGTTTATTTCTGTCTAGAAGTGATAAGAGGGAAGCAAAAGATACTAGCGAACCTATGCAGATAGGAGGTATCGGAGGACCACTATCTAGCAAAGAAAAAGAAAAACGCAGAAAACTGAATCTTTGTTTGTACTGTGGCAAAAGTGGCCATTTTGCTAAAGAGTGTCCAGCCAAACCTAAGATTACTTCTAAAGTCGAGACCAATAAAACTGGTCTAGTTGTACAGTCGGAAAACTAACTGACTTGGGGAATGTAGAGGTCACTCCTCCAAGTCCTTCTGATGTACAGACCTCTAACCTTCTGACAAATATTGTGGCTCCTGTTATGAAACATTTTTCTATTAATGTGGTGTTTCTTATGCCCTCAATGCTCAGACAAAACATGACGATTTTACTTGATTCTGGAGCAACTGGCAATTCTTTGGATATAGCAGTTGCCCGAGCTCTGGGGTTAGAATTCCTTTTGAAAAAAACACCCTGAAAAAGTAAGAGCAGTGGAAGGCTCTGAACTATCATCAGGCCTGATTACATACCAAACTCCTGATATTATCATGATGTGTGATAATGGTCACTCTGAAGTCATTTCCTTCGATTTGATTGATACCCCCTCCTTTGGGGCCATCCAAGGAGTTCCTTGGCTCCAGCAACATAACCCTCATATTGATTGGGTTTCTAGAAAGGTAACATTACGTTCACCATACTGTTTGACCCATTGTTATTGAGAGATCACTCATTGGCACACGCCTTTATGTTGTTCCCTTTCTACCGCTGAGTCCTCTCTGCTACTTGTAGAGTACAAGGAATTTGCTGATGTCTTTGACGAAATCAAAGCAGTAACCCTTCCACCGCACATGTCCTATGATTGCAGGTTTGATCTAGTGCCGGGCGCAGACCTACCTGTGAGCAGAGTGTATTCTCTCACAGAACCAGAAACCAAATACCTGTATGACTATCTACAGGATATGTTAAAGAAGGGATTTATAAGACATTCTATCTCCCCCGTCTCCTCCCATCTCTTTTTCATCCCCAAGAGAGAAGGAGGCTTGAGTACGTGTCTGGAATATAGAGCCTTAAACAAAGTGACCATTAAAAACAAGTATCCTCTTCCACTCATCTCCAATCTCTTAGATCAGGTTCGTAAGGCCACCATCTTTACTAAACTTGATCTGAGAGGAGCTTACCATTTAATCAGAGTCAGAGAAGGAGATGAGTGGAAGACGGCTTTCAGGACAAAATTCGGTCTTTATGAGTATTGCGTTATGCCCTTTGGGTTGTGTAATGCCCCTGCAACCTTTCAATTTTTCATAAATGAAATACTGCAAGAGTACCTGGACATATTTGTTATTGTCTATATAGACAACATACTGATTTATTCCCAGGATGAGAAAGATCACGTGGAACATGTTAGTCTTATACTACGTAAATAGCAAGAGCATAATCTTTTTGCCAAATTAGAGATAAGTCATTTCCACACCCGCAGAGTGGCCTTTCTGGGATTTTTCATCTCCCCAGAAGGCATACATATGGACCCCGCTAAGGTATCTGCAATCACCAATTGGGATAACCCCTCTACGATTAAAGAAGTGCAATCCTTTTTAAGTTTTGCCAACTTCTACAGGAGGTTTATTAGTCATTTCTCTGATGTAATCGCTCCCATTACTAGACTCTTGAAAAAAGGAGTGGTGTTTAAGTGGGATCAAGCAGCTGATACTGCCTTTAAAGCCTTGAAGGACAGTTTTACCTCAGCACCAATTGTACGCCATGCAGATGAAACCCAACCATATTACGTAGAAGCAGACGCTTCACAATACGTGGTAGGGGGGGTGTTATCGCAACGAGATAACAAGACTGGCACTCTTCACCCAATTGCTTATTTCTCTAAGCTGCAAGCTGAACAAAACTACACGACTGGGGAGAGAGAACTCCTAGCCATTAAGATGGCATTTCAGGAATGGCGTCACTATCTTCTAGGGTCCCCACATGCTATCACCATCTACTGCGATCATCGAAATCTCCAATACTTCAAGACAGCCAGAGCCCTTACACCTAGACAGATGAGGTGGGTGTCCTTTTTCTGTGAATAAGACTTTGTGATCCATTTTCGACCTGGTGTTAAACAAGGTAAAGCTGATGCTTTATCACGTCTAGGGAAGGAACATAAGGACACTGTGGAAGTACCTGTACCTATGATCCCAGAACATAAACTCATTGCTGTGGGTAAAAGAAATAAAATCGGATCCAAAAGATTTTTTGAGCTCCTAGAACAGGCCTTGACATCTCTAGTACACCAAGAATGGTTACTTGATCCAAAAAACAAGATTAGAGACGGTCTGTTTTTCCATGAGGAACGTCTGTTTCTCCCTAACACAGAAACACGAAAGATGATAAAAAACTGGTGTCATGCTTTACCCTCGGCAGCTCACCCCGGGGTTGCAAAGACTCTCTAAACCTGTCAACGTTGGTTTTGGTGGAAAGGAATGGCCGAGTATGTTAAAGCCTGTCCTACTTGTGCCAGAAAAAAAGCTTTACATTGTGCTCCTGCTGGGTTATTGCAGCCTTTGCCTGTACCTAACAGTCCCTGGTCCGCCATTAGTATGGACTTTATCACAGATTTACCTATCACTCAAGGATACACTACTATATTGGTGGTGGTAGATATGTTGTCTAAAATGGCCCATTTTATCCCCCTCAAGAGACTACCCACTGCTATGGAACGCACTGATGCTTTTATCCAAAATGTTGTTCGTCTCCATGGATTACCTTCATTGATAATTTCGGACAGAGGCCCTCAGTTTATATCTAAGTTCTGGCAAGGATTATGTAAGGCTCTTCACATTGAGCATCGCCTCTCTACGGCCTTCCATCCTAAGACAGATGGCCAAACAGAGAGAACAAACCAGACTCTTGAGCAGTTTTTAAGATGTTTACTAAGCACTATTATGAGTGACTGGATTCAGGCTCTACCCTTGGCCGAGTTTGCCTATAATAATTCCAGACACTCGGCCTCCAAGGTCTCACCCATTTATTTTTACCACTGGTTATCATCCCAAATTCATCCCTTTAGATTTACCCCCTTCTGACCTACACACACCAGCTGTCACAGACCATCATACACACTTTTTATCCATTTGGAACAAAGCCCGACAAGAGTTGATGATAGCCAAGGACCGGATGAAGGAACAAGCAGACAAGCACAGACAGCCAGCTCCCAGTTACAAGGTAGATGAACAGGTTTGGTTGGCTACCAAACATCTTAGTCTACCTGGGCCTCGTAAACTACAACCCCGATATCTAGGCCCTTTTAAAATAAACAAGGTTATCAATCCTGTGGCAGTCAAATTAGACCTCCCACCAGAGATGCAAATACATCCTGTGTTTCATACTTCCCTGATAAAACCATATAATCCTCCTTCTTGCCCTGAACCCCCACCTCCTCCTATTCAAGTTAAAGAAGAGTTGGAATATGAGGTTAGATGTATAGTTGATTCCAGAAGGCACCATGGTAGGCTACAATACCTCATAGACTGGGTCGGATATACGCCTGAGGACAGAACATGGGAACCTGCAGAAAATGTACATGCGCTTTATTGGTGCAGAAGTTTCATGCTCTCTAAACCCAGACCTGTGAGACGGCCTTAAGGGGGGAGAACTGTCAGAAGTCGGGCTTCATGTACCATACTCAAACTGCATCACCCAGAATACCTAGAGGAAAAAGGGGCTTGTGCACTCTCCCATACTGCTATGGATTGGTCAGGTGATGGGGTGGATTTATTTATTTATTTAGGAGCTTATAAAGCGCGTGGCTACCCCCAACGGGGGTTTCCCGGCGCTGCAGACACACGGCAACCGGAGGAAATTAATGATAACTAGATTATAGAGAAGAACCATGTCTTGAGTTTTCTCCGGAACAGAGACTCTGAGGTGGTAAATCTGAGCTCCATAGGTAGATGATTCCAGAGTTTAGCCGTGGCCACCGCAAAGGCTCGGCCCCCTATACGTGCAAGACGGAAGCGTGGGGCATGTATCAGGCGAAGATGATTGGATCTGAGGTCCCATACTGATTGCGTAATTTTAAGTCTATGCCTCAAGTATGCAGGGCCTCGCCCATTGAGAGCCCTGAAGGCAAGGAGCAGGGCTTTGAACTGTATGCGGTAGCAGACCGGCACCCAGTGCAGTTTAGCCAAATACGGTGTGATGGAATGGCGATATGGGCTGTTACAAATCAGCCTAGCCGCGGTGTTCTGCACTGTCTGTAGTCGATGGATGAGGTATGCCGGGGCTCCCACATACAGACTATTTGCATAGTCCAGGTGAGACGTTATTAGGGCATGAATCACTGTCCTCCTTGAATCAGGTGGGAGAAAGGGGACGATTGTTTTGATCATGCAGAGTTTTCCGAAGCATAGAGCTGCAACTTTGTTGACTTGGGCTTTACAGGACAAGGCCGTATCAAATTGGAAACCCAAGTTACGGGCAGACACTACTGGCTTCGGAGGGGGGTTGAGTTCTGACGGCCACCAGATATTGGCTGGAATTGGGGATTTCTGATTAAAGAATAGGACCTCCGTCTTATCTGTATTTAATTTGAGATTGTTGGTGGACATCCAAGAGACGATGTTCACCAGACAGTGACGGAAATTTGCCATGTAGTTATCAGAGCGATCTTTCAATGAAAACACAAGCTGCGTGTCATCAGCATAAGAGATCACTCTGACCCCCCAGGATTTCACCACTTTAGCAAGTGGGGCAAGATAGATGTTAAAAAATAGAGGGCTTAGTGCAGAACCCTGCGGGACCCCCCATGTCAATGGTTTCTCAGTAGAGAGATACGGCCTGAGGAAAACCTATTGCGATCTATCCTTCAGGAAGTATTTCACCCAGGCGATACCCACATCGCGGAGACGGTCCAACAAGATGTCATGTGAGACCGTATCGAATGCTGCGGATAGGTAGAGGAGGACCAACATAGCCTCCTCACCCCTATCCACACAATCGCGGATTGATTCAGATACTTCCAATAGTGCCGATTCAGTGCTAAAGCCTGGCCTAAAGCCCGACTGGGAGTCGTCTAGCAACTGGTTAGATTCTAGGAATTCAGACACTTGTTCCTGTACCACCTTCTCCAAAACCTTAGCTGGCTTGGGGAGGAGTGAGATGGGCCGATAATTGCTGAGGCAGACAGGGTCGGCATCTGCCTTTTTCAGAATAGGGATCACCATCGCCTGCTTCCACAGGGAGGGGAACAGGCAAGAGCGAAGGGAGTTATTCCAGATTTCCAACAAAGGGGAGATCAGCAGCTGGGCCTTATTGCTCAGAATCCGAGCCGGGGCCGGGGCAAGCGGAGACCCCGATTTACATTTTAAGAACAGAGACAGAGCATATTCTTTAGTTAGGGGTTTAAAAGAGGTCAGCACTTCCTCGGGTAACATCCCTTTATCTGCAGCCACCGTTACCCGGATCTGACTGATTTAAGTCAGCTGCTGCAGTGAATCAGTGCTTGCCTTTCCGCCTTTGCTGTTCCTGCCTTGCTCTTTTGTTTTGGATCCTGTGAGTTTCCTGCTTTTGCATCCAGAGGACTTTGACCTTGGCGACATCGTGTATTCCTCATTTACCAGCTTCTTGTCCTGCCGGCTCCGGAAGCGTGTGTTAGGCGCTGTAACTTTACTCAACCTTTTTCCTGACAGCGCGAGGTCGCGCTGAGAATCATACCATTTCTCCCTCCTCTTATGCCAAGACCTTCCCTCCCCTGCTCTAATAGCGTGTGTGTCTAAACACGACTATTGTCTGGCATTCTACTCGCAGTGTTTAAATAGCGAGTCGCGCACATTTTTGTTGCGTGTATTTTTTGTTTGCTTGTCTTTGACGGATACTCGTGCTGGCGGTTCTTCTTCTGCGGCTCTTCCAGAGTGCAGCCGCTGTCAGCGGGGGACGCCCCGCCTTCCATGTCGATACTCCGCTGTAGGAGTACCCCATGCCATATTTTTGGTAGACCGTTTGAGGCATTTTTTTTCCTTTATATATTTCAAACGTGCATCTGCGCTTAGGCTCGAACGATTTGGTTTGAGTTTATTTGTTTTCCCCTGCAGTTCTCTTTATACCTGTTAAGCGCTGGAGCGCTAGATATCTCTGTTTGTTTGTGTAACGCCCTGAACGTCTCAGGATCGTTTAACAGACACGATAATGAGGACGCAACCACTTGTGAAGGGTTAGTTATTTTAATGAAGGCAAAAATAATACAAAGAGTAAACAAAAGTTATAGTCACTGGAATCCTCCAGGCTAAGTACGTTACCAGCCCACAGCACGGATGGTCCTAACCGTCCTCTGCATATACGCCGATCCCGGCGTATGCCAACAGAGGGCAGAAATGAAATGGCCGACAATGCCAATCGGTAGGCTGTGAGGGGCACGAAGAGTGTTGGGGAGAATCGAGGAGTCAGGGAAACACCCAGCCGGGGTCTCTACCTGAAGGGAGCAGCCGCTCAACCTCTTCCTCAGACTGCACCGGGACGCGGAGTCACCTCCTGGTGATGCGTCACCGATACCCCAATCAAAAGCAAGAAGACTGAACCGAGAGCAGCCGCTCGATCGATCCTGTGGACTTCCGAGTCTGTAACGCGGCAAACACCTCCTGGTGTGCGTTACAGCTGGCAGTCCCTGTATCTCTGGTCGGGCTGGGAGTTACGACTCAAACCAGCAAAAGCGCCACTGCGCTTTGACTCAGCCGAGTCAAAAAGCGAAGCTCAATGGTTGACCGGTAGAGCTTCCGGGTCCTTCACAGGTGACGATGGGGCAAGACACGGCCCAGGGAGTAACGACTCGACCTACCTCCGTTCTTGCCTCACTGGAGCACCACTCCGGAACACTGCTCTTCACGAAGCAGGTACGTCGGTGTAAACACAATATCCGACAGCGTTGTACCTCCCGGTTCCTCCCTTTATAGGGCGTGTTTTCCTTGAGTTATGTAACAGCTCTCCTGTTTACATAAGGGCGTGTTTTCCTTGAGTTATGTAACAGCTCTCCTGTTTACATAACCTCTCAACCGCTAAGCATCCTGGGAGATGTAGTCCGTTTTCGCTGGTTACCGTTTTCCTCCCCTCGCATGACAGGAATTCTTGACAGTACATCCTCCCTCTCAGCGGCTCCCCACGGGGCCAGCGCTGGCAGGAAAACGCTGATGGAACAAGGAGACCAAGCGCGGAGCATGAACCCCTTCAGCCGGTTCCCATGATTGCTCCCCTGGGCCATAGCCTTTCCACGCAACCAGGTACCACAGCTTCCCCCTGCGCCATTTGGACGCCCGTATGCCCGACACTTCATACTCCACCTCCGACTCCACGCATACCGGCCTAGGTGTCCCAGACGGCTTGGAGGGTGCTGGTTTGAGCAATGATACATGAAAGACAGGGTGTATCCGCAATGACTGGGGCAAGCACACCTTCACGTTCACGGGACCCATACACTTGGTAAATCGATAGGGGCCCATGTACTTGGGATGGAACACACTGTTCTTTCGAAACCTCATGTTTCTTGTGGATATCCAGACGTAGTCTCCAGTGCGGTACAGTGGCCCGGGCCTTCTCTTCCTGTCTGCCGCAGCCTTGTATCTTCTCTTGGCCTCTATTAGGACAGCCCTTGAGCGCATCAACGTGTCTTTTATGTGTGCCACCCTGTCCGCTGTGGCGGGAATCCTGTCCTCTCTGAACGGATGTAGAAATGGCAAGAACCTGGGATGTTGGCCATAGTTGCTATAGAACGGAGACGACTGTGTGGAGCTGTGAGTGGCGTTGTTGTAGGCTATCTCTGCAACCCATAGCAAGTCGACCCATTCTTCCCTGCCCTGGTCCACAAAACATCGCAGATACTGTTTGAGCGTTTGGTTCAGGCGCTCGGTTTGGCCGTCCGTTTGAGGGTGGTAGCTGGTGGACAGGGCGGTCTTAACATGCAGCGCAGTGCACCAAGTCTTCCAGAATTGCGCAGTAAACTGCGATCCCCGGTCCGACACGATCACCCCAGGTAATCCATGCAGTCGTACCACATTCTTTAGGAGTAGTGACGCCAATTCCCCGGCCGTAGGGACTCTCTTGCAGGGGATGAAGTGCCCCATTTTCGTCAAGTAATCCACCACCACCAGTATTGCCGTCATCCCCTGGTCTACCGGTAGGCCCACCACGAAGTCCAGTGATATGCTATCCCATGGTCTATCCGGGGTTGGAAGTGGATGTAAGAGCCCTTGGGTTCGGCCATGGTCGGCCTTCATGGTAGCACACGTAGGACACTCCTGTCCCCACCTCCTGACATCCACTCTCATGGTTGGCCACCAGAAATGCCGTCCCATGCTAGCCACCGTTTTTTCAAAGCCCAAATGACCTGCGCATGGAGAGTCATGGCACCAGATGAATGCTTGTTTCCTTAGCCTAGGCGTGGGTATCAATAGGCACCTGCCCTTCAGGGGTATCCCGTCCTTCAGCTGCCATTCTCTGTGACTGAGGAGCCACCTCCGCCATGCGAATGACCTGATCCCTCTCTTTATTCCCCTCAGGAAAGTATCCGGTTGGATAACCCCCAATACCATCCTCGGGGAAATGATGGAATGCTCGGTCGCAGGCAATGGTTCCTTAACTGCAGATTGACGGGACAGGGCGTCCGCCTTCCGGTTTTCCGTCCCCGGCCGATATGTGATGCGGAAGTTGAACCCCGCAAAGAAGATCATCCACCGCAGCTGCCTGGGAGAAAGGTGTCTTGTGGCCGTCATGAACTGTAGGTTCCGATGGTCCGTGTACACCGATACCACATGTCTTGCCCCCATCAACCAATGCCTCCATTCGGTGAAGGCGTCCTTGATTGCGAGAAGCTCCTTCTCCGCAATATGGTAGTTGCGTTCGGCGTCATTGAGTTTGCGGGACATGTACGCAACGGGATGAAGCACCCCTGTGTCGTGGTTGCGTTGGGACAAGATAGCCCCCAGCGCCACATCCGATGCGTCCGCTTCCACCACGTAGGGGAGATCCGGATCGGGGTGAGCCAACACCGGCGCCTTACTAAAGGCGCTTTTCAGGGCCTCAAAGGCTGTGTTCGCTTCAGGGGACCAGACAAACTCCTTGGACTTCCTCAGTAGCTGTGTGATTGGGGCCACCAATCCTGAAAATCCATCTATAAACCGCCTGTAAAAGTTGGCGAAGCCAATGAAACTTTGGACGTCCTTCACGCTTTGGGGCACCGGCCATTCTTTCACCGCCTTGATCTTTTGTTCTGCCATCTCCTGTCCCTCTGGACTCAGCATCACTCCGAGGAATTCCACGGATGTGACGTGGAAGTCACACTTGCTGAGTTTACAAAACAGCATGTTTTCCCTCAGCTTTTGGAGCACAGCTTTGACGTGGTGTACGTGCTCCTCCACACTGGACGAATAGATGAGGATGTCGTCGATATATACGACCACGTAGATATCCAACTCCTCTCTGAATACCTCATTCAGAAAGTACTGAAAGGCTGCCGGGGCGTTGCACAGACCGAACGGCATGACGAGGTACTCAAAAAGGCCGAACCTGGTCTTAAAGGCGGTCTTCCACTCGTCTCCGTCCCTCATGCGTACCAGATGGTATGCCCCTTTCAAATCCAACTTGGTGTAGATACGAGCTTTCTTGACCTGTTCCAGAAGTACACTGATGAGAGGCAAGGGGTACCGATTTTTTATGGTTATCGCATTCAATGCCCTAAAGTCCACACAGGCTCTCAGCTCCCCATTAGCCTTCGGGATGAAGAAGAGTGGCGAGGCGGCCGGAGACTTGGACGGGCGGATGAATCCTAGCTTGAGGAGTTTATCCAGGTACCCCCGGAGATGCACGTTTTCAGGCTCCGTCAGGGCATACAGCCCGCCGCTGGGAACGCTGGCTCTGGCACCAGGTCGATCTGGCAGTCAAACTGTCTATGTGGTGGTAGCACTTCCGCCTTCACCTCATCAAATACATCCTCAAAACTGTGATAAGCCTGGGGGAGAGCCACATCTTTTTCTGCCGCTGTAGCCACCGTCTGACTCCCGCTCTCATCTGCGTCAAGGGATTCCGTTCGTATTCCACAATGCAGGGTGCAATACGGTGACGTCATTTCGATGCGATGTGTTGGCCAATCCACAGAGGGGTTGTGTTTCTGTAGCCACGGCAATCCCAATATGACGCCATATTGGGGCGCTCGGATGATGTTAAAATCGATTTGTTCCAAATGGTTCCTCCCATATCTCATCGGAAGGACCCCCGTGTGCTGCCCGATGGGCCCCGTCACCAATCGCCTTCCGTCTACAGCATAGACGTCTTCGGGTACAGCTTTGGGAAGAAGCACTAGCCCTAGCCTGCATGCCTCGTTGTGGTCCATAAACATGCCAGTGGCCCCTGAATCCACCATGGCCACAACGGGTATCCACTGGTCATGCACTCTCACGTGCACCGTGAGAAACAGGTGTCGTTGTCCCTTAGTGACCGAGTTGGAAAGTGAAGGGATGGATGAGTGACTCCGAGATGCCCCTTCTTTGGTCTGGGAGTCCTCTAGTTTTCCGCCGGTATGTCCACCACGGCTGTTACCGACCGGTTGGCCCGATAACGTGACGTCTTCGGTTTGGCAGGGCATTCACGTACGTAGTGGCCTTTTTTGCCACAATATAGACACAATCCTTGTTTACGGCGTGACTCTTTCTCCGTGGCTGTGAGGCTCGCTCGTATTGCGCCGATGTCCATGGGTTCTCCCTTGGATGCGGTGGAAGTTTCAGGACTTCCCACCGTCACATAGGATGGAAGGGATTTTCCTTTTCTCCCATGATCCCCCTTTCTTTCACTTAGCCTATGTTCCAGCCGTAATACCAGGTTGATAAGGCCCTCACATGTCTTGGGTTGAGGGTCAATATGAGCCACGGCGTCCTTGAGCTCATCGCACAGCCCTTGATGGAAGAGCGCCGTATGTTTAGCAACAGGCCACTTGGTTTCCGCAACCAGCCTTCGGAACGCGTTGAGATACTGCACCAGGTCGTTGGATCCCTGTCTCAACTCAAGCATTACACGGTCCGCCGTGTACGAGTCAGCCCTTCTGTCGAATACCTTCAGGAATTCCTCGCGAAAAGCACCCCAATCACATAAGATGGGGTCGTCCCTGCTCACCAGAGGTACAGCCCATTGTGCCGCGTTTCCAGCCAAATAGGAAATAAGGAAAGCCACACGAGCCTGACTCGTGGGGAACGCCTTTGGTTTGCACGATAAATGTAGCGCCACTTGTGTGAGGAATACCTGCACTGTGTTAGGATCCCCACTGTACCTCTCTGGTGTTGCCAAGGGGATGGCTACCGGCATTTCCACTACTACCGCAGGGGTCTGGTTCGTGAGGGAGGTGCTGGGAGTGAGCAGGTCCAATTGGATAGCATCCAGTCTGGCTTTTACATCGGCTGTTTCTTGCCTAGAGGCAGCCAATTCAACTTGCACGGTCGCTAAAGCAGCCAGCACATCATCAAGTGTTGCCATGTCTGTTATCGACCGGGAGACAGTTAGTGTTATTAAGGTCGGATATTTTGTAACGCCCTGAACGTCTCAGGATCGTTTAACAGACACGATAATGAGGACGCAACCACTTGTGAAGGGTTAGTTATTTTAATGAAGGCAAAAATAATACAAAGAGTAAACAAAAGTTATAGTCACTGGAATCCTCCAGGCTAAGTACGTTACCAGCCCACAGCACGGATGGTCCTAACCGTCCTCTGCATATACGCCGATCCCGGCGTATGCCAACAGAGGGCAGAAATGAAATGGCCGACAATGCCAATCGGTAGGCTGTGAGGGGCACGAAGAGTGTTGGGGAGAATCGAGGAGTCAGGGAAACACCCAGCCGGGGTCTCTACCTGAAGGGAGCAGCCGCTCAACCTCTTCCTCAGACTGCACCGGGACGCAGAGTCACCTCCTGGTGATGCGTCACCGATACCCCAATCAAAAGCAAGAAGACTGAACCGAGAGCAGCCGCTCGATCGATCCTGTGGACTTCCGAGTCTGTAACGCGGCAAACACCTCCTGGTGTGCGTTACAGCTGGCAGTCCCTGTATCTCTGGTCGGGCTGGGAGTTACGACTCCAACCAGCAAAAGCGCCACTGCGCTTTGACTCAGCCGAGTCAAAAAGCGAAGCTCAATGGTTGACCGGTAGAGCTTCCGGGTCCTTCACAGGTGACGATGGGGCAAGACACGGCCCAGGGAGTAACGACTCGACCTACCTCCGTTCTTGCCTTACTGGAGCACCACTCCGGAACACTGCTCTTCACGAAGCAGGTACGTCGGTGTAAACACAATATCCGACAGCGTTGTACCTCCCGGTTCCTCCCTTTATAGGGCGTGTTTTCCTTGAGTTATGTAACAGCTCTCCTGTTTACATAAGGGCGTGTTTTCCTTGAGTTATGTAACAGCTCTCCTGTTTACATAAGGGCGTGTTTTCCTTGAGTTATGTAACAGCTCTCCTGTTTACATAACCTCTCAACCGCTAAGCATCCTGGGAGATGTAGTCCGTTTTCGCTGGTTACCGTTTTCCTCCCCTCGCATGACAGGAATTCTTGACAGTTTGGACTTTGAGTAACTATTTTTTCTGGACTGCCATTGGCTACCTATGAAGGAAAACAGCTCATAAATAAACCTCATGCCCTCATTTTTTACTACAACTTCAAAACAGAAAAGAGGATTGCATGGCCTTTTTATTTCAAGAGACCATTCCTACAAAGACCTACCAGTGATATATACAAGTAAGTGTGGTGGAGTGCACGAGTGGTAGAATTAAGTTTAGTGGTATATGATCACTATTTACCAATTAATCATTGTCATCTCTGTAGGAGAGTAGGGTCTGCAATCCTATGATCACCCCAGATTTTTGCTTTTTGCTTCACAGGTTTACGACTTCCCTGGCTGTGGGCCTGCTAATCAGACCCACAGCCTAGCTGTTCTCTCTCTAAATTGACACGTGTACCTTAGGTGCAATTACCAATTGGTACTGGGCCACCTTATCAGTCCCTGTATCCAGGGCATAGGTGTACCCAGGGCCTACCAGGGGCTGCAGCATGTATTATGCCACCCCTGGCTGGCCATCTAAATCTGACACAACTGGCTGCACGACAGCTGGGGCAAAGTGGTGTAATCACCCTTTGCTTTAGATATAGTATACCTATATCTAACCCTAAAATGGACACATGTATTCCTATCAGTCACTCCTATGGCAGGCCCTAACAATCCTGAAGGCAGAGTGCTTGGAATTATGTGAGATGGTGCTCTGGCATGAGCTGAGCCCGTTTGCAGCTTGCGGAACCAAGTCCTAATAGCTGTTCCATGATAACGCGTACCATATACTCTTAAGTGCATTATAATCCTCGCGGTTATTTGCCAACTTTGGTATCGCTTTATCAAAACATGTCGAGTAAGGTGTCATACGAATTGGAATACTAACCCCTCGCCAATTCTGGCGACGGGGTTAGCATTCCACCCTTCTAGAGGGACACGACATGTATGTAACTGTGAACCCCGGTTAAAGCTAACTCGAGCCTCAGCATCACAAAATGGATGCTGCCACCACAGACACAAGTCTGACCTCCTGCTGCTGGGAGTCCTTCCAGCGAGGAGAGCTTGGACAAAGGGTTTCCTGTCAGGGGCGGTGCTAGCACCATCCCAGACAGGGTTTTGTGTATCCCAGGTAGGCAGGGCTGAGAGGAAGGTGACTGCAAGTGGCACCCCGGTGCTCACTGTGCATATGCCGGCTTGAACCAGTTCCAGGGGCACACCAGCCCCTGAGCTGGGGAAAGTCCGGACAAGGGAGAGGGGTGTAACCACCCCCTTCCTGGTCCCACCCATGGGCAGGACCTAGTCGCGTGCCAGCCCCTTTCTTTAGTATAAAGGTAGGAGCGGGCCCCCATCCCAAATTAGATAATTCTGAATCTTGATTACTTTCCACGAAAGAACTCTTGAACATTTCTGAAGACTCTCCCTTGTGGCTAAGGAGTAGCCACCCTGCACCAGCGGGCACCATCTAAACGCATGCGGTTTGCTGCAAGTCCATCCTCCGGATCAAGACTGCCCAGCTCGACGAGACCCGGATTCCCTGGCACCTCTGACCTCTACCTACATCATCAGCCCAGCTGAGATTCGTGGGTGTGACGAGACCTCGAGGGACCGGCCATCTTCAAAACTGCACGACGCTTATCCAGCACGACCGCCGAGGGATCCTCGAGTGAGTGCTTTGGGGTTTGAGAAGCCCTAACCCTGAGCAGCTCCAGCACCGAAGTCCAGCCCCCCCAGCATCCACGAGATCTGCGTGGGGCCCTTCTGCTCTTTGCTGCTCACCGCGTTGTCCGGCCACTTGCCTGCTGGCTTGTAGCCCTCCTGACGACGAACCACGACATTTCCTTCGCTGGTCTGGTTGCTCCAGACTGGCCCTTGCTCCCCTCCAAAATAGGAGCACCCCAGACCCTCCTGGTCCACTCCAGACGCCATTTTGAGTCCACCATGTGGGCTTGCCTTTGCCAAGGCTTGTTGCTCCAATCCTGGTTTCAGCAGCGCCGACAGCAGACACCTTCGTGGGACAGCTTGCACCTCCATCCTAGTCACCGACAACGCCTCCTGGTCCGAGAGACTGCAGAGCCCAGCGTCGCCCACTCACCTGGTCGAGGTGACTTCATCCGGTGCCATCCTGGTGCCCATCTGATCACTGGCTAGTGATCAAGAACTGAGTCCCCTCTGCTTTTAGGTCATCTTCAACTCCGATCCAGGCTTGGATCCCATCGAACTTCATCACTGGTCGCCTGCCAGCAACTTCTTCTCTCAGGCTCCATAGACTGTAACAAGGATTCCCGACGTCTTTTGAACCCTATGCAGCCGCTGCCCCTGGGCTAGGTAACTTGAGCATTTCGGTGCTCCAACGTAGGTTCACTATCCAAGTGTCCAGATCCTTTTTCGTTTTCAGCCTACCTAGTCGGATTCGTCCGATAACACTAACTTTACGAAATCTAGCATCCATAGACTTTGTCCCGCATCCCGCGTGAGAGTGCACACTCTGCACCCGATCTCCCTAGGCCTCCTGCTCCTAACCTGAAGGTTCAGTAGTGTAGTCCTAGCGATCCTAAAGCCTCTGGATCGAGTTACTCCCCTGCTAGTATTTCGCATTCCACTTTTGTAGTATATGGTTTTTCATGCCCCTCGGGCATTTGTGTAAATTGTGCAACTTAAAGTATTTTCTTAAGAGTTTTGTTATGTGCTTAGCTCCCTGACTCATAAAGAGATCAGGTTAGTCTTGTTATAAATAAATATCCTTTTATTTTCATAACAACTTGTGTGGTGTCCTTTCACTTGGTGTTCAAGGGGTATATGTGATGGTATAACAGCTGGCTTAACACGCCCTCTAGAGTTTAGCCTAAAGACTGCTCTTGTCCACGCTACTAGGATAGCTGGTCTATAAGGTTGACTTTAAGCATGGGCGGAAAATCCGTTTCGCTCGCGGATTTTGCGGATTTTCGGTAAATTCGCAATCCGCGAGATCCGCGAATCTCCTGCAAAATCCGCAAATCCGCGAGCAGCGGATTTTATGGCTTGCTCGCACTGTTCGCGTGAGTTCGCGGCTTGCCAGTACAACTTCGCACCCCGCGAGTAAGTGCTAAATTGCAGAAATACGATCTTAGCAAAACTGAAACTACTTACCAGGTTCAAAAGTTCAGGCTCATCATTAGTAGCCATTTCCTGTAGTGCTTCCTGAGGGGCCCCTCCAGAGTTCAGTTGCCAGTTGCAACTATTATGTGACCCTGCTCTGAACCTCAGAATAGTTACACATATGCCACAAAGGTCCTGAATTACAGCTAAGGGAGACAAGCAGGAGCCAGGCTGGAAGTTAAAATCCATTAATCAGCCCCTAATACATTATTGGCAGTTGGGGCAGGGCAGGTGTTGTAACTAATTTTGCAACAATGAAAGCACTTAGCAAGTGCAAAAGATCACTAATCAGGAAGCACTAAGGAAGCAGGTGCCAGCTAAAAAAATATTCTGTGACACATTAATCAGCCCCAAATTAATTCAGGTCACTTGAGGCAGGGAAGGTGTGCTTTGCTTTGCCGAAAATAATGTACACTGGACAACCAGAGGGTGTGGTGATGAAACAGAGGGTGGCATGGGTGGGCCAGAGGGTGGCATGAGTAGTCAGAGAGTGGCAGTGGTGACAGAGAGTGGCAGTGATGAAGAAGAGTGTCCCAAACAGGCTGGACACGTAGAAACAACAAGTTCGCAAAACTTGCGACCCGACAGGTAAGTTCGCAAATTGCGAAATTGTAAAAACCCTCGCGAACTGGCAGAAACACGCGCGAACACAAAAAAAAAAAAAAAATCCGCAAATTCGCGGGAATTCGCGGATTTTGCGGATTGCGAGTTCGCAAATCCGCAAAATTCGCGAACGCGAGATTCGCAAAATTCGCCCATGCTTAGTTGACTTACAACCAATCATCAATGATGGTCGTTTGGAATGATACATAGTGATCACTAGAATAGTGAGCACTGCATATCAGGCCAACTTCTCACATTGGTGAGCAGCGGTTGGGATTTGAGCTTGCTGTTGTTTTACCACACGTATCCTAAGAATATCATTTGAAAGATCACATAAGTACCAAGGTACATATAACTTAGCTTAGAATACTCTGAGTTCTACTGAACCAGCTGTTGTAGTTCAACAGGGCTTAGCACACCCTGACTACAACTCTTAGCAAGGCATCAGTAGGCAAACAAATAGTGTAGGTAAGTGCACCACTTACACCTCACTAGAAAAGCATGTCAGACAAAGGAGGGAACTCAGAGGCCCCCCCTTGAGTCAGTTGACCCTCCACAGGTCATATCAAGATATGCAGCTCTTAGCTTCCAGGAGATGAGACAAGTGTGTACCTCCAGGAAGCTAAAACAGGGTTCTAACCCTACCATCCCATTCCTGATTGGTCTCTTAGACTTAACCTGACTGGTTATTACAGGAAATTTGTCAGAAATTATGGATCTATTGTGACTCCACTTAATGACCTGACAAGTAAAAAGATGCCAAAGAAAGTTCAGTGGACAGCAAGCTGTCAAAAAGCATTTGATGACCTAAAGCAGGCCATGTGCACAGCACCTATCATAAAGAGTCCAGACTACTCCAAAACATTCATTGTCCAAACAGATGCTTCTGAGTTGGGTGTGGGAGCTGTTCTATCTCAGCTGAATTTTGATGGTCATGACCAGCCCATTGCTTTTATTAGCAGAAGGCTGACCCCCCGAGAGAAGAATTGGTCAGCTATTGAGAGGGAGGCCTTTGCTGTGGTTTGGGCCCTGAAGAAATTGAGGCCATACTTGTTTGGCACTCATTTCAAGATTCAGACCGATCATAAGCCCCTCTTGTGGCTAAATCAGATGAAGGGTGAAAACCCCAAACTACTTAGGTGGTCCATTTCCCTACAGGGGATGGATTTTACAGTGGAGCATAGACCTGGCACTGATCATGGCAATGCAGATGGGCTCTCCAGGTATTTCCACTTAGAGCAAGAAGACTCACCTGGTCAAGGTTAGTTTATTGTCCCAAAGTTTGGGGGCGGGGGGGTCATGTAGGAGAGTAGGGTCTGCAATCCTATGATCACCCCAGATTTGTGCTTTTTGCTTCACTGGTTTACGACTTCCCTGGCTGTGGGCCTGCTAATCAGACCCACAGCCTAGCTGTTCTCTCTCTAAATTGACACGTGTACCTTAGGTGCAATTACCAATTGGTACTGGGCCACCTTATCAGTCCCTGTATCCAGGTCATAGGTGTACCCAGGGCCTACCAGGGGCTGCAGCATGTATTATGCCACCCCTGGCTGGCCATCTAAATCTGACACAACTGGCTGCACGACAGCTGGGGCAAAGTTGTGTAATCACCCTTTGCTTTAGATATAGTATACCTATATCTAACCCTAAAATGGACACAAGTATTCCTATCAGTCACTCCTATGGCAGGCCCTAACAATCCTGAAGGCAGAGTGCTTGGAATTATGTGAGATGGTGCTCTGGCATGAGCTGAGCCCGTTTGCAGCTTGCGGAACCAAGTCCCAATAGCTGTTCCATGATAACGCGTACCATATACTCTTAAGTGCATTATAATCCTCGCGGTTATTTGCCAACTTTGGTATCGCTTTATCAAAACATGTCGAGTAAGGTGTCATACGAATTGGAATACTAACCCCTCGCCAATTCTGGCGACGGGGTTAGCATTCCACCCTTCTAGAGGGACACGACATGTATGTAACTGTGAACCCCGGTTAAAGCTAACTCGAGCCTCAGCATCACCCTTATTGTTCGCTATTTATATGGACCCGCTTATACGTAAAATAGAGGCATCAGTGATGATAACACCAGTTACAACGCTTATCGGGCAATGTAAAATCTTAGCCTACGCAGATGACATCGCTGTTATCTCTCCAAACCCATCTGAAGCCATAGAACACCTTGAGCTTGAGGCGATGAAATTTGGAAGTATCTCGGGATACAAATTAAATACAACAAAAACACAGATAATTAAAAACTCGTATACCCCATGCTTAGACAACCGAGTAACACCAGAAGGTACATATCTAGGGGTTATCATAATGGCAGACTTGGATAACTTGGTGGAAAGGAATATTTCCCCTTTAATTAAGAAAATGGAGAAAGATCTGGATAGATGGGATAATTTACACCTCTCAATAGTGGGAAGATCTAATATAGTAAAAATGATTATCCTTCCAAAATTTCTATATCTATTTAGGGCAATACCTCTTTTCTTCGATAATAAAATATTTAAAAAATTGGAGAGTATGCTAAATAGATTTCTTTGGGCAAAAGGGAAAACGAGAAGGGCTCTTAGATACATGACATTGCCAAGAGAAAGGGGAGGCTGGGGAGTCCCAGATTTAAAATCCTATTACTGGGCGGCGGCTTTACAGAACATGGCTGGTTTAATGGGAGGTGAACAGGGTAGTGGAGGAGAGGAGTGGAGTAAATATGGATCATTAGCAATCTATGGCCTAACTTTGGGAACGGAAGCGAAGGATGTTCTCCTGAAATTCACAGAGGCTAGTTATTACAAGAGGACAAAGTTTAAGATAATAGTAGCAGCATTTGAAATTTGGAAAAGTTTTGCTAAAAAAATTGGCTTAGGAAAATTTAATTCTTATACGAGATTATTACATAATCCACCCCTCCCACAAGATATTTTCTCGGGACCTATAATGGTAGAGTGGGAAAACAGGGGAATCAGAACCATTGGAGATATTAGGGGGGAACATTGTTTTCTACAATTCAAAGATCTGCAAGAAAAATATAACCTAGAAGCTAGGCAATTTTTTAAATTTCTACAGATTAGGAGCTTCCTCCTGGTAAAGAAAGGTGGTGCTCTGGGATTCAGGCATAATACTATAATGGAAATTATTCAAAAAGGGGAGGATTGCACAATTAAAAGATTGTATGCTGAATTGATGAAAGCAAAACAAGATGATCTTCAAAAGTGGAGTGAAAAATGGAGGGATAATCTTACAATCAGTTCTGAAAGTTTTGGTATCTCTCTAGAAATGGGGAACTCATTACTATGTGCAGCACCATTACAGGCTCAACACTATAAAACACTTTACCACCTGTATTTTACACCGGCTAAAATAGCTCAATGGGGAGGGTTAGTGGGTATTACATGTTATAGGTGTGGAAGCTCGGATGCTGATTTGGAACATGTATTTGCTTTATGCCCCCGTTTAGATTTATTTAAAAAGGAAATTGAATGTTTTATAAGTAAAATTTTAGAAAGCGAAATTGTTCTAACCCCAGGAACCATCCTATTAGGAGTAAACGTGGAGGATATACGTTCTTTTCGTGGGAGGGAATTTCTGTTTGTCGCTATGTCTATCATGAGATTATGTATAGCCTCTGCATGGATAGATCCTGCACCACCTACCTTCCACAAATGGCTGGCTAAGTTACTAATAACGTATAAAATGGAGAAAGTGATATATGCAAGGAAGGGAAAAAAGGGTAGGGAGCTGGGTGACATAATATGGGATCCTATAACTCGATGGAAGGAGGAATATTAGTGAGAAATGCTAGATTCCCTGCAGACAGGAAATACCAACTTGGTGCAATTACAATAGTGATGCTGTTCAATATGAAAATATATGTTGCATTTATTAATGGGATTTTTTATGACCTAATTTGTGCTCCAATTTATTTCTCGCCTGCTGATGATTCAGTCATTGTTTCTTATTTTGGTTTATGAATTATTGGTATATACTCTTTCTCCTCTAATTTTTTGGTTTGTATTAATGATGCCGTGCTTTGTATATAAATGCAAAATACTTCAATAAAAAAATAAAAACAAAAAAAAAATAAAGCTAACTCGAGCCTCAGCATCACAAAATGGATGCTGCCACCACAGACACAAGTCTGACCTCCTGCTGCTGGGAGTCCTTCCAGCGAGGAGAGCTTGGACAAAGGGTTTCCTGTCAGGGGCGGTGCTAGCACCATCCCAGACAGGGTTTTGTGTATCCCAGGTAGGCAGGGCTGAGAGGAAGGTGACTGCAATGGCACCCGGTGCTCACTGTGCATATGCCGGCTTGAACCAGTTCCATGGGCACACCAGCCCCTGAGCTGGGGAAAGTCCGGACAAGGGAGAGGGGTGTAACCACCCCCTTTCTGGTCCCACCCATGGGCAGGACCTAGTCGCGTGCCAGCCCCTTTCTTTAGTATAAAGGTAGGAGCGGGCGCCCTTCCCAAATTAGATAATTCTGAATCTTGATTACTTTCCACGAAAGAACTCTTGAACATTTCTGAAGACTCTCCCTTGTGGCTAAGGAGTACCCACCCTGCACCAGCGGGCACCATCTAAGCGCATGCGGTTTGCTGCAAGTCCATCCTCCGGATCAAGACTGCCCAGCTCGACGAGACCCGGATTCTCTGGCACCTCTGACCTCTACCTACATCATCAGCCCAGCTGAGATTCGTGGGTGTGACGAGACCTCGAGGGACCGGCCATCTTCAAAACTGCACGACGCTTATCCAGCACGACCGCCGAGGGATCCTCGAGTGAGTGCTTTGGGGTTTGAGAAGCCCTAACCCTGAGCAGCTCCAGCACCGAAGTCCAGCCCCCCCAGCATCCACGAGATCTGCGTGGGGCCCTTCTGCTCTTTGCTGCTCACTGCGTTGTCCGGCCACTTGCCTGCTGGCTTGTAGCCCTCCTGACGACGAACCACGACATTTCCTTCGCTGGTCTGGTTGCTCCAGACTGGCCCTTGCTCCCCTCCAAAACAGGAGCACCCCGGACCCTCCTGGTCCACTCCAGACGCCATTTTGAGTCCACCACGTGGGCTTGCCTTTGCCAAGGCTTGTTGCTCCAATCCTGGTTTCAGCAGCGCCGACAGCAGACACCTTCGTGGGACAGCTCGCACCTCCATCCTGGTCGCCGACAACGCCTCCTGGTCCGAGAGACTGCAGAGCCCAGCGTCGCCCACTCACCTGGTCGAGGTGACTTCATCCGGTGCCATCCTGGTGCCCATCTAATCACTGGCTAGTGATCAAGAACTGAGTCCCCTCTGCTTTCAGGTCATCTTCAACTCTGATCCAGGCTTGGATCCCATCAAACTTCATCACTGGTCGCCTGCCAGCAACTTCTTCTTTCAGGCTCCTTAGACTGTAACGAGGATTCCCAACGTCTTTTGAACCCTATGCAGCCGCGGCCCCTGGGCTAGGTAACTTGAGCATTTCGGTGCTCCAACGTAGGTTCACTATCCAAGTGTCCAGATCCTTTTTCGTTTTCAGCCTACCTAGTCGGATTCGTCCGATAACACTAACTTTACGAAATCTAGCATCCATAGACTTTGTCCCGCATCCCGCGTGAGAGTGCACACTCTGCACCCGATCTCCCTAGGCCTCCTGCTCCTAACCTGAAGGTTCAGTAGTGTAGTCCTAGCGATCCTAAAGCCTCTGGATCGAGTTACTTACCTGCTAGTATTTCGCATTCCACTTTTGTAGTATATGGTTTTTCGTGCCCCTCGGGCATTTGTGTAAATTGTGCAACTTAAAGTATTTTCTTAAGAGTTTTGTTATGTGCTTAGCTCCCTGACTCATAAAGAGATCAGGGTAGTCTTGTTATAAATAAATATCCTTTTATTTTCATAACAACTTGTGTGGTGTCCTTTCACTTGGTGTTCAAGGGGTATATGTGATGGTATAACAGCTGGCTTAACACGCCCTCTAGAGTTTAGCCTAAAGACTGCTCTTGTCCACGCTACTAAGATAGCTGGTCTATAAGGTTGACTTACAACCAATCATCAATGATGGTCGTTTGGAATGATACATAGTGATCACTAGAATAGTGAGCACTGCATATCAGGCCAACTTCTCAAAATCTCTGAAATATATGTTATTGTTCCTTTTTGTTTTTTAGTGCTTCACAGTACACTGAACTTGACCTTCTCCTTGCTGGCTGTAACTGGGACTTCTCTGATGGTTCTTCTTGATACTTCGTTTTTTAGAGATATTAGCTCCCTTCGTGTTTGCTATCTATAGCACGGGGTGGCTGTATTTCTGAGAAAGGAGGGGGTATATTCTTCACTCCTGGGGGAAAGGTCTTGTGGTGCCTCCCAGGTACCTGCTGACAATAATGAGGAGAAACTGGGTTAACAAGCCGCTCTTGGGTGTTATTAGGGAGGAGTATCAAAAATAGAAGTCCTAAGAAGAGTTTAGGCACTCGTAGGAAGAAGGTATTATTTCTGCGGGTGAGGAAAGTTTGCGTGGTACGATTCCTTAATTCAAAATGGCGGTTGCGATATCATGGCGCACCACAAGTTCAAGTTCAAGTTCGGGCATTTATATAGCGCACTACTCACCCAGAGGGTCTCAAGGCGCTTGGGTAAGGGGTTCATTATTTGTCGAATAGCCAGGTTTTAAGTTCTTTTCTGAAGGAGATGTGGTTTTGAGTAAGGCGGAGGTGAGTGGGGAGTGAGTTCCAGGTCTTGGCAGCCAGGAAGGAGAAGGATCTGCCACCCACGGTGGATTTTCAGATGCGCTGGACTGCGGCGAGGGCTTGATTGGACGATCTTAGTTGGCGGGTGGGTTTGTAGAAGGACAGTCGAGTGTTGAGGCATTCGGGTCCTAGATTGTAGAGGGCCTTGTGTGTGTGGGTGAGAAGATGGAACGTAATTCTTTTGTTGACGGGAAGCCAGTGGAGGTCTTTTAGGTGTCCGGTGATGTGATCTTGGCGAGGGATGTCCAATATGAGTCTCGCTGATGCGTTTTGGATGCGTTGGAGTTTTTTCTGTAATTTTGCTGTGATTCCGGCGTATAGTGTGTTACCATAATCCAGTCGACTCGTGACCAGTGCGTGGGTGACAGTCTTTGAATTTACCTTCAGCATGAGCCTTTCTGGTGCTGGGGAATGAAGTGTGCGAGGTCACATCTTGAGCAGCAGTCTTTCCGAGGGTTCTCCATCCAAGATGCTTTGCGTTTGTTTGGTGAAACAACCGTGCTGGTCCGGAGAGCCTCACTCGAACGCCGCCATGTTCCACGGGCGCCAAGCCACTCCCCCCCATATTATTATCTTTTAAACTCTCCAAGTCTTTTATCTACTCTTCTGGTTCTGCACTCCTAAAGCCACCTATGCCTTTTCCCCTTTACTTTTATCTTATCTTGCTGGTTCTTACCCGGCTGGATTAACCTTTATCTTTCTGATATGCTCTTCATCTTTCACCAAGCCTTTAAATTTCTCTTGCTGGTTCTGCCTATCTAACATCCACCTCTCCCTCATCTCCCCCTCTCCAAGCTCTTACCATCTCTTTGGACGTCTGCTGTATTCCATTTATCTCTCCCCATTGTTTTTCTCTTAACTCTGCTTATGTTCTCATGCTGGTTCTGCCTCTTATATCCATGTTTCTTAACCATACACTCCCCATTACCTCTCATCTCTCCCCAGCCTCATAACCTCTTTCTTGGTTCTACTCCATTTACATCCCACCGTGCACTTCACAGTGACTAAGTACTGTCAGAGTTTGTGCGTACATTGAGGACAATAGGATTAGGTCTACTGTCCCACTCTGCTGTGGGCGCAGTTAATTAAGAATGGGCCAAAGCGCAAAGAGAGACAGTGCATCTGATGTGTAATTCAGGTCTAGGATTTTTTTTAATTAAGGGGTGGTGCCGGTCTGACTTGACATAAGGCTACACCCCTCACCCCTGGATCCCAAACAGTCTTTAGACCGCTGTGGTCTAGCATGCAAATACTACAGCCATGCCTATGGTAAGCTAGAGGAAATTCGGATTCCTTTAGATGTCATTTTGACACATAGGCCCCCCTTATGCCTACCCCAGGTGGCAAAAAATCTGTCCAATGCTCGGGGGTATGACCCAATGTCAAGGCCCCATACCCAGCGGCGGCTCCTCCGCAATGGCAAAGGAGCGTGGTCCCACTGCCTGGCTCAGAGCCAGCAAATGTAAAATAAAACCATGTTCTTGCATAGTTTTATTTTGCATTTGCAGGCTCTTAGCCAGTGCTGTTGGGAGGGCCGGGGCTGAGGTATGGGAGGGGGAGGGGGTGTGCTACGTGCGCTCCACTTGCTAAATGCTCATCTGTTTGGCTGGCTATCTCAGGCTGACCAAAACACACATGCGCAGTTCGGTTTTCTCGAGCCCAGCTGCATTGAGCAGCCGGGCTGGAGAGACCCCACAGACTCCCTGGCCTAAGCGGAGTGTCCCAACCAATACATTCTATAAGCTAGAAAGTTAATTCACATCTCATGGTCGCTAATAAAATGAGTCTTTTCGGGTGCATGAAGGTGCTCTCCATGAGAGTGTCCTAATACTACTGGTAGAAACTCATATCCCTGACCTTAGCCCAACCCACCTGCCCTTCTTTGCACAGTCCACCTGGCTCTGTCCTGGACTCAAAAAAACCCTTAATGCTGGTGTGCACCATATTCAAGCTTTTATTGTAAGTGCACCCCTGATTCAGAAGGAGTACGGCTCAGGCCACCTTTCTGGCTACAGATAAATCCTTACATTTACTTTCACGTACCCACTGCCTCGGGAAGATGTATAATTCCTGATGGAGGCCACATACCTTTCTCCTTTAAACTGATTCCCAGGTGATGCTGCTTCATCACCCCCGTCCAGGCGGTTTTATATTCTGTGGCACTTTGGCAAGCCTGTGATCCCAAAGACGTCCAGGGCCTTCGCCCACTGAGACACTCAGTCCTGTTGGGAGTCTTTCACTTTTTGAATAAAAAGAAGCAGCTCAGACTTGCTACAGGTGTGATGGCAGAAAGCCTGGCCAGGACGAGTGGAGAGGAGCTTTATTGTAAGATTTAGAGCCAGTGATATGTGTCACGTGTTGTGCTCTCCGCGGGGACACTATGGGGATTTAGTCAGTAAGAAATATGCTTGTGATATCTTTCCTCCAGTCCTTGTTGCACTTTATGACATTGTACACATTGTATGCATCTTTTAGAGCTCTTTATTGACCTCTTTTTAAAGGTTCCCAGTGTTTGTATCTTGCAGAGTGGGCCAGAGTCAGATCCGCCTTTGTCCTCCACTTGTACTCACCACCAGAGGGCAGCACCTGCAAGCAGGGCACAAGTCCTAAAAAAGGAAGTGGGGGGACACTGATGTCACAACAGGAAGTGACGTCACGAAAGGTGGCATGCACCATCAGAGTCATTGCCTCCCCTCGCTCACCCCTTAGATGCGATTGCATCAGAGAAGCCAGCGCATGAGCAGCGTTCTGAATGAGCTCCGATCTCGCCCCAGAGAGGCCAAAGAGTGAATGTGTTGCCCCATTTGCTACAGTTATCCAGCTCCCGGGAAAATAAGTGGGGAGATGCCGTCCACCCGCTTGGTACCCCGACTCAAGCCCTGTCTGCAAGAGGAGGGGAACAATTTCACTGTGTCATGTAACTGGTGCTCATGTAAAGCACTACAACCGTATTGGATTCTTCACCAAGCACTTGGTGTCCACAAGAGAGACATTGTTGTGACATGACTAGCAGCAGAATAGTCCCTATAAATGGGTCACTTGTTTTAAAATATTACTTTATTGACCTTTGTACGAATAGCGCAAAATCTAGTAGAACACAATCCTGTGTCAAAAATTGTCTCAGCACATAGTATGGAGATGCAACTGGTACAAATATACACTCAGCCTTACAGCACAGTGATAGGTGCTGCAAACAAGGTCAGTGCATTCTCCAATGCAGTGCCATTTATAAAGAAATACAAGATACAGTCAGTCAGTCAGGATATCTTTATTCGACTTATTACAAGTCATACAAAGAAAACATAAAACAATAAACAGTAAAACATAACATAGGATACATATGCCCATACATACATAGCCCAGCATTTTCATAAAAGTCATTAGAACTACAGATAAAAAGTTAAATACTATACAAATGTTAAGACTATACAAGTTCGTTCATAAAGGCAAAAGTGATTCTGATAAAAACCCTTAAAAATTACTAAGGCGAGTTATGACCGACAGCTTTTGCCCTAGCTGCGGCAACTAGAAAATTCGCAATGCAAAAGGTAGTGCGGGGATTTGACAAAAGCTGTAAATAAAGCAGGGCTGGACGAACCTGAGTGAAGCCCGCTTCTTTCAGGACAGGGAGTAGGTATTTTTTCCTCTGCTCCTGAAAAAAACTACAAAACATGACGAAATGCAGTGTGTCCTGCACCGAAAAGTCATCGCATCTGCAGGGTGGGGCTTCATCTGGCTTCTGCCATCCCTTATATGAACCAAGATGATAGTGTATCAGGTTAAACCTGAACTTGGTTAGCAGGAACCTATGGTAGGGAACGGTTACAAAAATAAGATAAGGTGCAATTGAAGGGACGCTAACCAAAAGGTTATGAGACCTAACTGATGGCTTCAGTAATTCTGTGTCCTCGCGATGCGCTTCCTTCCTATGCATAAAAGCCTTTTTTATGTAACCTATATCTTCCACCCTGATTTTATCTGGGCATAGAAAGAGCTCAAGGCGGCCCAGGTCGGTAAAAGATTTGATTAGGTATGCCATCCATGGGATACTACTATGTTTATCTAACGACAAAACATCCTTCAGGATTGTATGGTTTAGTGGGAGGTCTTCGTTTAGCCATAATTTCAACCATAGAATCAGAGGAGATAAACTCAGTAGGTCAGACAAGTATGGTAGGTGTAGGAGAGTAGGGTCTGCAATCCTATGATCACCCAGATTTTTTGCTTTTGTTTCACTGGTTTACGACTTTCTCTGGCTGCGGGCCTGCCAATCAGACCCACAGCCTGGCTGTTCTCTTTCTAAATTACGAGATGTACCCTAGGTGCATTTACCAATTGGTACTGGGCCACCTTATCAGACCCTGTAACCCAGGGCATAGGTGTACCCAGGGCCGCCAGGGGCTGCAGCATGTATTATGCCACCCCTGGCTGGCCTCCTAAATCTGACACAACTGGCTGCATGACAGCTGGGGCGAAGTCGTGTAATCACCCTTCGCTTTAGGTATAGTAGCTCTATATCTAACCATACAATGGACACCCGAGTTCCTATCAGTCACTCCTATGGCAGGCCTTAACAATCCTGAAGGCAGAGTGCGTGGGCTCGTGTGAGCTAGGTTCAGGCCTGAGCCGAGCCCGGTTGCAGCTTGCGGAATCAAGACCCAATGGCTGTTCCATGATAACGCGTACCATATCGGTAACTCCGGTGTCGCGTTATCAAGGCATGTCGAGTAAGGTGTCATACGAATCGGGGTGCTGCCCTCTCACCAATTCTGGCGATGAGGTTAGCATTCCACCCTTCTAGAGGGACACGACATGTACGTAACTGTGAACCCCGGTTAAAGTTAACTGAAGCCTCAGCTCCACAAAATGGATGCTGCCACCACAGACACGAGTCTGACCTCCTGCTGCTGGGAGTCCTTCCAGCGAGGAGCGCCTGGACAAAGGGTTTCCTGTCGAGGGCGGTGTTCGCACCGTCCCAGACAGGGTTTGTGTATTCTGGGTAGGTAGGGCTTTTGCGCGAAGGTGACTGCGGAGTGGCACCCCGGTGCTCACTACGCATCTGCCGGTTAGAACCAGTTCCAGGGGCGACAGCCCTGGCCTGGGGAAAGCCCGGCAGGGGGAGAGGGGTGTAACTACCCCCCTTCCTGGTCCCACCCTTAGGGCAGGACCTAGTCATGTACCCGCCCCTTTCTTTAGGATAAAGGCCGGAGCGGGGACCCTTCCAAACTAGATCATCTTTGAATCAAGAACTACTTTCTACGAAAGGACCTTCAAGACTCTTCTCAAGATTTCTCCCTTGTGGCTAAGGAGTAGTCACCCTGCATCAGCGGGCACCATCTAAGAACTCTGCGGTTTGCTGTAAGTCCTTCCTCAAAGAATCCGACGGCCCAGCTCGACGAGAACCGGCTTCCCTGGCACCTCTGACCTCTACCCACGTCATCAGCTCAGCTGTGATCTGTGGGTGCGACGAGACCTCGAGGGACCGGCCATCATCAGAACCTGCACGCTCTTAAAAACCAGCACGACCATCGAGGTAAACTCTCTGGTGAGTGCTCTGGGGTCCGAGAAGCCCCGACCCTGAGCCGCTCCAGCACCGAAGTGCAGTCTCCCAGCATCTCCACGATCGGCGTGGGGCCCTTCTGCTCGCTGCTCAGCACGTTGTCTGGTCACTAGCCGCTGGCTCGTGTCCTTCTGTGACGACATCCGAGAATCAACACTGCCGGTCTGGTTGCTCCAGACTGGCCCTTGCTTCCATCTTTCCGAGAAGCACCCCGGACCCTCCTGGTCCACTCCAGACGCCGACAGCGACATCCGTCGTGGGACAGCTCGCACCTCCACCGTGGTCGCCGACAACGCCTCCTGGTCCGAGAGACTGCAGAGCCTAGCGTCGCCCACTCACCTGGTCGAGGTGACGGCCAACCGGTGCCTTCCTGGTACCCTCTGACTACTGGCTAGTAGTACGAACTTGGTCCCCTCTGCTTTCAGGTTTCTTCAATCTCCGATCCAGGCTTGGATCTCTACGAACTATTCAGCACTGGTCGCCGGCCAGCAACTCCTTTTCTTCCGGCTCCTGGCTCGTCAGCGAAGACCCCGACGCCTGTAAGACTTGTGCAGCCGCAGCCCTCGTGGCTAGGTAACTCGGCACTTCGGTGCCTGCATAGCCTCCTTACTCTAGGGTCCCGAGTCCCTCGCTTCCGACTTGCCTTAACCTTTCCGTGTCCTCGGACACTTGTTTTAATTGTGCACTTGAAGTATTTACTAAAGAGATTTGGTTTGTGCTTAGTACCCTGTCCTCATAAAGAGTACAGGGCTGTTGTGATTCTTAATAAATATACTGTTTATTTTCATAACACTTGTGTGGTGTCCTTTCACTGGGTGTTCAAGGGGTACATGTGTGGTAAACAGCTGGCTTAACACGCCCTCTCGAGTCTTTAGCCTTAGACTGCTCGTATCCACGCTACTAGGATAGCTGGTCTATAGGTTGACTTACAACCAAACACCATAAGGGTCGTTGGAACGATACATAGCGGTCGCTAAAATAGCGAACGTTGCATATCGGGCCAACTTCTCACATTGGTGGCAGCGGTGGGATTTGAGCTTGCTGTTGTTTTACCACACGTATCCTAAGAATATCTTGTTGAAAGATCGCACAAGTACTGTTAGTACATATAACTAAAGCTTAGAATACTCTGAGTTCTACTGAACCAGCTGTTGTAGCTCCTCAAGGCTTAGCACACCTTGGCTACAGCTCTTAGCAAGGGAAAAGTAGGTAAACACATAGTGTAGGTAGGTGCATCACTTACACCACACTAGAAACAGTATGTCGGGCCAAGGAGGAAACTCTGAGTCTCCCCTTGTGTCAGTTGACCCTCCACAGGTCATCCCTTCAGGATATACTGTGCTGAGCTTCAAGGAGTTAAGACGATTGTGTCACTCCCGGAAGATTCAGCAGGGGTCTAACCCCACAACGTCCTTTCTGATTGGTCTCTTGGAGACTTATGATGCCAGGAGAGCTGAGAAACTTCGTAGCTCTTCTAATCCAGAAGGAGACATGCCTCCCCTCGAGGGAACCCGGGACGATCCTGACCTCATTCACCTCGCAACCGAGAACGAGGATGTGGAGGAGGATGAGGATGAGGATCTCTCAGGGGACGAGGCAGATAAGGGACAGGTAGAAGTCGTCAGACTAACACGGTCCAACTTAAGCAGACACGATAGTGGCACTGGGGGAACCCCGGCGCTACTGTCGGTTCCGCTTAACATGGGGAATGGACGAGCCAGATCTCTATCAAGAGGCTCTGGCAGATCCCTTCATACCAACGGCTCTCACAACTCTTCTCAAAGAGGGATGACGTCCCCTCAGAGGAGAGTATACGAAGCGAAGGAAAGGGCAGCTAATCTGCGGATCGAAAGGGAAGAACTTGCCCTGGCCAAGGAAAAGCTTGCTTTTGCTAGAGAGCAACAGTTAAGTGGGGCAATCCCCACTGGTGGCAGCAATGTACCTAGTAATAGGGAAAAGAGTTTCGATACGAAACACCTTGGGAAGATAGTGCCCCCCTTTAAACAAGGGGACGACATCCACAAGTGGATTACTGCTTTGGAGAGGGCCTGCACTGTGCAAGGTGTTCCCCAGAGTCAGTGGGCGGCTATCTTGTGGCTCTCCTTTGAAGGTAAAGGAAGAGACAAGCTCCTCACCACAAGGGTAGAGGACGCTAACAATTACCAAGTCTTGAAGAATACACTCGTTGAAGGGTTCGGCCTAACCACTGAGCAGTACAGGGTGCTGTTCAGGGATACCCAGAAGACGCAGTCTCAAGATTGGTCTGATTTTGTCGATTGTGCCACTAAGGCTTTTGAGGGCTGGTTGCTGGGCAGTAAGGTTACTGATTACAAAGGATTGTACAATTTGATGATGAGAGAACAAATTTTAAACAATTGTCAGAACCAGTTGTTGCATCAGCATCTTGTCGACTCGGATCTGACCTCTCCTCAAGAATTGGGGCAGAAGGCAGACAAATGGGTTCGTACGAGAGTTAAACAGAACCAGGGCCAGAATCAAGGTGGTCAGAAGAAAGCAGACCAGAAGGGTAAAGATTCTAAAGGGGAACAAAATGACCAGAAGTCTTCGACAGGTCCCCAACAACCCAAAGAGGGTGGGGGTCAGGCTCCCCAAAAGAAGAAAGAAGGCCAATCCAAACGATGGTGCCAGTACTGTAAAAGTAAATCTCACTGGTTTAGTGAGTGCACCAAGAAAGGAGGAGGGCAGACTCCTGCCACTGCAGCCCCTAAGGCACCTGTGCCCCCTAGTACAGACAGCAGTGGTAGTGCGCCTCCCAAGGGTTTAGTAGGGTTAACCCTGGGTTCTGAGGGGCGTGACAACTTAGTTGGCACGCTCACTCAGGCTGTCCTTGTCAGTACAGGGGACGTGGACGTGTCCCCTGACGTAAGCCCCAATACCTTGGGCAAATACAGACAGACGCCTTTCATAAATGGAAAGATGGCTCAGGCCTATAGGGACACTTGTGCCAGCGTCACCATGGTGACGCCTAACTTTGTGGACCCTGGACAGATCATGCCAGGTACAGAATTCCTGGTGACCAATGCAAGCAATGTCACTACCAATCACAGTATGGCAATTGTAGCTTTCTCCTGGGGAGGGGTAACTGGCCAAAAGAAGGTTGTAGTTAGTCCAGACCTCCCAGTGGATTGTTTGTTGGGCAATGATTTGGAGTCGTCACAATGGTCAGAAGTGGAGCACCGGACTCACATGGAAATGTTAGGTTTGCCAGCACATGTGTTCGCTGTGACTAGGTCACAGGTCAGGAGATGCCCCACTGAACAGGTGCTGGATCCTGGAACAACGGACCAGACACCCCCCAAGAAAAAGAGCAGTAGGGTTAAGGCTGCGCCTTCCCCCTTGCCCCAGGTCGAGGATCAAGTCTCAGAGGAGGCTGACCTACAGGAATTGAGGGAAACTGAGCCGAGAGAGTTCGAACTTGATCAAGTTGAATTTTTGGGCTCAGGGGGACCCTCAAGGGAAGATCTGGGGAAGGACCAGTTAGACTGCCCTTCTCTTGAACCCCTCAGACAGCAGGCTGCTGCTGAGGCTGCTGGGAACGCCACAGGTACCCACAAGGTATACTGGGAAGATGGACTCCTGTACACTGAGTCAAGAGACCCCAAGCCTGGCATGACCAGGAGGCTGGTCGTCCCCTTGTCTCAGCGTGGTTTCCTACTTACCTTGGCCCACGAGATTCCCTTAGCAGGTCACTTAGGCCAGACGAAAACGTGGGACAGGCTTGTCTCGCACTTTCACTGGCCTCACATGAACGAAGATACCAAGGAGTTTTGCCGCTCCTGTGTCACTTGCCAAGCCAGTGGTAAGTCAGGTGGCACGACAAAGGCCCCCCTTATACCAATGCCTGTGGTGGGGGTGCCCTTTGAACGGGTGGGGATCGACATCGTCGGTCCCATGGAACCACCGACAGCATCAGGGCACAAGTTTATACTGGTGGTAGTGGATCATGCCACCAGGTATCCTGAAGCTATTCCCCTTAGGACCACTACAGCACCTGTTGTGGCAAGAGCCCTAGTTGGAGTGTTCTCCAGAGTGGGCTTCCCTAAGGAGGTCGTCTCCGACAGAGGTGCAAACTTTATGTCGAGCTACTTAACTGCTATGTGGAAGGAATGTGGTGTCAACTACAAGTTCACTACGCCCTATCATCCACAATGCAATGGGCTTGTTGAGAGATTCAACAGGACCCTAAAAGGGATGATTCATGGACTACCGGAAAAGCTTCGGCGAAGATGGGACGTCCTGATCCCCTGCCTCTTGTTCGCCTACAGAGAAGTCCCGCAGAAGGGGGTTGGTTACAGCCCTTTTGAACTTTTGTACGGGCATCCTGTAAGAGGACCCCTGTGTTTGGTGAAGGAAGGATGGGAGAGACCTCTCAAAAAGCCTGCAACCAACATAGTGGACTATGTGCTCGGCCTCCGCTCGCGGATGGCTGAATACATGGAGAAGGCATCCGAAAACCTTAAGGCCAGCCAAGAACTCCAAAAAGCTTGGCATGAGCAAAAGGCTGTCTTGACTGTTTACCAGCCCGGACAGAAGGTGTGGGTGTTGGAGCCGGTGGCCCCAGCAGCACTCAAGGACAAATGGTCCGGGCCCCACACCATCCTGGAGAAAAAGGGAGAGGTCACCTACCTGGTCGACCTGGGAACTCCCCGGAGCCCCCACAGGGTGCTTCATGTCAACAGGCTAAAAGCATATGTCGACAGGAAGGACATGAGTTTGCTCATGGCCCTAGATGAGGGACAGGAAGAGGAGAGTGACCCTCTCCCCGACCTGCTCTCTCAGAATCCTGACGATGGCTCGGTAGATGGTGTTGTCTTTTGTGGCAGCCTCTCCGAACATCAACAGAGCGACTGTAAACAGGTTCTTCAGTCGTTCCGACATCTGTTCTCTCTGACACCCAGTCAGACCGATTGGTGCACCCATGAGGTCGACACTGGTGACAGCTTGCCCGTAAAGAGTAAAATCTACAGGCAGCCTGATCACGTTAGAGACTGCATCAAAAATGAAGTGCAGAAAATGTTGGAGCTGGGAGTCATTGAACCCTCGGATAGCCCTTGGGCTAGTCCCGTAGTTCTAGTGCCGAAACCTCACACCCAGGGTGGTAAGAGAGAGATGAGGTTCTGCGTAGACTACAGGGGTCTCAATGCAGTCACTAAGACTGACGCCCACCCAATACCAAGGGCAGACGAGCTTATTGATAGGCTGGCCTCGGCCAACTACTTAAGTACGTTTGACCTGACAGCTGGGTATTGGCAAATCAGGTTAGCTGAGGACGCCAAGCCTAAAACCGCATTTTCAACCCCTGGTGGGCATTATCAGTTCGTGGTGATGCCCTTTGGTCTGAAAAATGCACCTGCCACCTTCCAACGGTTGGTGAATCACGTCCTTACTGGGCTGGATGACTTCTGTGCGGCGTATCTTGACGATATTGCTGTCTTTAGCTCCACCTGGGAGGATCACCTGGTCCACCTGCGGAAGACGTTAGAGGCACTGCAAGCAGCAGGTCTCACTATCAAGGCCACCAAGTGCCAGATAGGGCAGACACAGGTTGTATACCTGGGCCACCTTGTAGGTGGAGGTCAGGTTCAGCCACTGGAGAGCAAGATACAGTCAATCAGGGACTGGGCTCCTCCAACCACCCAGACTCAGGTTCGAGCTTTCTTGGGCCTGACTGGTTACTACAGGAAGTTTGTCAGGAACTATGGTTCCATCGTGACACCATTAAATGAACTGACAAGTAAGAAAATGCCAAAAAAGGTTCAGTGGACAGCGAGCTGTCAAAAAGCATTCGATGACCTAAAGCAGGCCATCTGCACGGCGCCTATCCTCAAGAGTCCGGACTACTCCAAACCATTCATTGTCCAAACAGATGCTTCTGAGTTGGGTGTGGGAGCTGTTCTTTCTCAACTGAATTTTGATGGTCAAGACCAGCCCATTGCTTTTATAAGCAGACGGCTGACCCCTAGAGAGAAGAATTGGTCAGCTATTGAGAGGGAGGCCTTTGCTGTGGTTTGGGCCCTGAAGAAGCTGAGGCCATACTTGTTTGGCACTCACTTCAAGATTCAGACCGACCATAAGCCCCTCTTGTGGCTAAATCAGATGAAGGGTGAAAACCCCAAACTGCTTAGGTGGTCCATTTCCCTACAGGGGATGGACTTCACAGTGGAACATAGACCTGGTACTGATCATGGCAATGCCGATGGGCTCTCCAGATATTTCCACTTAGAACAAGAAGACTCACCTGGTCAAGGTTAGCTAGTTGTTCCGACGTTTGGGGGGGGGTCATGTAGGAGAGTAGGGTCTGCAATCCTATGATCACCCAGATTTTTTGCTTTTGTTTCACTGGTTTACGACTTTCTCTGGCTGCGGGCCTGCCAATCAGACCCACAGCCTGGCTGTTCTCTTTCTAAATTACGAGATGTACCCTAGGTGCATTTACCAATTGGTACTGGGCCACCTTATCAGACCCTGTAACCCAGGGCATAGGTGTACCCAGGGCCGCCAGGGGCTGCAGCATGTATTATGCCACCCCTGGCTGGCCTCCTAAATCTGACACAACTGGCTGCATGACAGCTGGGGCGAAGTCGTGTAATCACCCTTCGCTTTAGGTATAGTAGCTCTATATCTAACCATACAATGGACACCCGAGTTCCTATCAGTCACTCCTATGGCAGGCCTTAACAATCCTGAAGGCAGAGTGCGTGGGCTCGTGTGAGCTAGGTTCAGGCCCGAGCCGAGCCCGGTTGCAGCTTGCGGAATCAAGACCCAATGGCTGTTCCATGATAACGCGTACCATATCGGTAACTCCGGTGTCGCGTTATCAAGGCATGTCGAGTAAGGTGTCATACGAATCGGGGTGCTGCCCTCTCACCAATTCTGGCGATGAGGTTAGCATTCCACCCTTCTAGAGGGACACGACATGTACGTAACTGTGAACCCCGGTTAAAGTTAACTGAAGCCTCAGCTCCACAAAATGGATGCTGCCACCACAGACACGAGTCTGACCTCCTGCTGCTGGGAGTCCTTCCAGCGAGGAGCGCCTGGACAAAGGGTTTCCTGTCGAGGGCGGTGTTCGCACCGTCCCAGACAGGGTTTGTGTATTCTGGGTAGGTAGGGCTTTTGCGCGAAGGTGACTGCGGAGTGGCACCCCGGTGCTCACTACGCATCTGCCGGTTAGAACCAGTTCCAGGGGCGACAGCCCTGGCCTGGGGAAAGCCCGGCAGGGGGAGAGGGGTGTAACTACCCCCCTTCCTGGTCCCACCCTTAGGGCAGGACCTAGTCATGTACCCGCCCCTTTCTTTAGGATAAAGGCCGGAGCGGGGACCCTTCCAAACTAGATCATCTTTGAATCAAGAACTACTTTCTACGAAAGGACCTTCAAGACTCTTCTCAAGATTTCTCCCTTGTGGCTAAGGAGTAGTCACCCTGCATCAGCGGGCACCATCTAAGAACTCTGCGGTTTGCTGTAAGTCCTTCCTCAAAGAATCCGACGGCCCAGCTCGACGAGAACCGGCTTCCCTGGCACCTCTGACCTCTACCCACGTCATCAGCTCAGCTGTGATCTGTGGGTGCGACGAGACCTCGAGGGACCGGCCATCATCAGAACCTGCACGCTCTTAAAAACCAGCACGACCATCGAGGTAAACTCTCTGGTGAGTGCTCTGGGGTCCGAGAAGCCCCGACCCTGAGCCGCTCCAGCACCGAAGTGCAGTCTCCCAGCATCTCCACGATCGGCGTGGGGCCCTTCTGCTCGCTGCTCAGCACGTTGTCTGGTCACTAGCCGCTGGCTCGTGTCCTTCTGTGACGACATCCGAGAATCAACACTGCCGGTCTGGTTGCTCCAGACTGGCCCTTGCTTCCATCTTTCCGAGAAGCACCCCGGACCCTCCTGGTCCACTCCAGACACCGACAGCGACATCCGTCGTGGGACAGCTCGCACCTCCACCGTGGTCGCCGACAACGCCTCCTGGTCCGAGAGACTGCAGAGCCTAGCGTCGCCCACTCACCTGGTCGAGGTGACGGCCAACCGGTGCCTTCCTGGTACCCTCTGACTACTGGCTAGTAGTACGAACTTGGTCCCCTCTGCTTTCAGGTTTCTTCAATCTCCGATCCAGGCTTGGATCTCTACGAACTATTCAGCACTGGTCGCCGGCCAGCAACTCCTTTTCTTCCGGCTCCTGGCTCGTCAGCGAAGACCCCGACGCCTGTAAGACTTGTGCAGCCGCAGCCCTCGTGGCTAGGTAACTCGGCACTTCGGTGCCTGCATAGCCTCCTTACTCTAGGGTCCCGAGTCCCTCGCTTCCGACTTGCCTTAACCTTTCCGTGTCCTCGGACACTTGTTTTAATTGTGCACTTGAAGTATTTACTAAAGAGATTTGGTTTGTGCTTAGTACCCTGTCCTCATAAAGAGTACAGGGCTGTTGTGATTCTTAATAAATATACTGTTTATTTTCATAACACTTGTGTGGTGTCCTTTCACTGGGTGTTCAAGGGGTACATGTGTGGTAAACAGCTGGCTTAACACGCCCTCTCGAGTCTTTAGCCTTAGACTGCTCGTATCCACGCTACTAGGATAGCTGGTCTATAGGTTGACTTACAACCAAACACCATAAGGGTCGTTGGAACGATACATAGCGGTCGCTAGAATAGCGAACGTTGCATATCGGGCCAACTTCTCACAGTAGGCCCACCTCTTGATGGATTGAGTAGGTTGGGGTACACTGAGGGACAGATAAAAGGGATCTAATAAATCTGTTTTCAGCTCTCTGAATAGGTTCAAGGTTAGCGTAGCCCCACAAAGGCGAACCGTAAAGCGCAATAGCCACTGGCTTACTCTTATAGATCTTTAAAAGAGCTTCCATGGGCCGGGCTCCCAACTTGCCTGCAAAACCAAGGATCGCTGAAGAAGATCTAACTACCGCCAACTTTTTGGCTCTTATCTGTGGTCCCCATGTTCCCTTTTGATCAAATAAGACACCCAAATAGGGGAATGTTGTTACCATTGAGACGGGGACCCCACTACAAAAGAAAGATTTGTGCCTTTTTTTGGTACACTCACGCCCCATTACCATAGTGTGAGATTTTGACACATTCACCTTCAAGTCCAAATTATTCATAAAGATACCAAAAGCGTCCAAAAGAGTCTGGAGGCCAACACCAGTTCGGGCAATCAGCACGGCGTCGTCCGCGTACAGGAGTGCCGGAATTTGCACAACCCCTGCACGTGGGACGTCCGCGTTCAGGCCGCGCAGATGTGCCCCCAAGCCGTTGATATAGATGGTAAAAAGCGTGGGGGCTAAGATGCAGCCTTGACGTACCCCCTTTAAGGATTTAAATAGTGAGGTACATCTGCCGTTGTTTGACACTCGGACTGCTGCGAAGAGCTCCTGATGCATAGTGGCCATGAACGAGACCAAAGCTTCTTCGATGCCCAGCTCTAACAGGATCACCCACAATTTTGATCTATTAACGAGATCGAACGCCGATGAAAGGTCCATAAAGGCAAGAAACACAGACCCCTCCTTGGCTACAGTGTACTTGGAAATAAGGAGATGCAAGTTAGTACATTGTTCGATGGTACCCTTTCTCTCTCTAAAGCCGTATTGCAACTCAGATAGGCCTCCACAGTCCTCGATGTTCTCCCTCAATCTGGCTAACAGAACTCTGCCCAATATTTTTATAGTCGAATCCAGTAGGGATATGGGCCTGTAGAAAGCGGGGTCGTCCCTGCGCCCTTTGTTTTTGAAGATGGGGACGATCGTGGATATGGCCCATGTGGCAGGCGCCGAGTTGCCGTTCACTGCATTAAACAAGTTTGCCATAACCTCGGCCCATAGCTTGGGAGAGAACATGAAGAAGTCAGCCGGGACCCCATCCGGACCAGGTGCCTTGTGTTTAGTGGTAGCCAGGAGTGCTTTTTCAACTTCTTGCGAGTTGAAGATAATGGGGTGTACGTTGTTACTAGTCGTCTGAACCCTTTTTCCGCCTTCGTCATCATCTCCCCCATAAACATTTTTGAAAAAGGACAACCATGTTTCCTCAGCGATCACACAGTCCATGGGTGCGTTGTTATCTTCCGCAAATAGCGGTTGCCTTAAGATCTCCCAAAATCTCCTACTGTCCTTTAGTACAGCCGCGGAAAGGAGATTGTCCCAGGTTTCGCGTTTGATTGCGTCTTTGCGGTTTTTTGTGGTCGCTTTGTAGATCTTCCTTTTCCTAGAGATTTCAACTCTATCCCTGGGTACAGATTTTAGTGCCGCTAGCAGTTCTCTGTGCGCTTCCGAGCATTCGTGATCAAACCAGCGCTTGTGGCCTTGTACTCCCGGGGTGGTTTTTACCAGGAGTTCCTTAGAGACCTGGGCGCAGATTGCCTCATATGCTGCGACTATGGTGTGCCCTTGTGTATCCGGGTTTCTACAAAGCTCAACTTGGACTTTGATTTTGGGAAAGCATTTATTATAGAAATCGACCGGTATCACTTTAGCCCACTTCACTCGTCTGTTTTGATCAGCGGTCCTCGAAGGGTGTGCCACTTTCTCCGTTACTGGGGGTGCCCCCATGTAGGCACCCCAGGCCACTTCGAGAAGGACTGGGTTGTGGTCGCTGAAGTGAGTGGGTACGGTGCAATAGGCCATAGTCCATCTTAGAATTCCCCGAGTTACGAAAATATAATCGATCACTGTGCCATGTAGGGTGCCGTTGAAAGTTGGAGTTCTCAGGGCGCAGTCGGGTTCAATTAAATCGAAGTTGGCCAGGAGTTCCTCAAGCTCCTGCCCCTCTGCAGAATGTTCAAAATGAGGGCCCTGTATGGCTGCATCCTCCGCATCCTTTGCATCACTACCCTTGCAGGCTAATTCACACAGATGAATATTAAAATCGCCTAATAAAATTAACTCATAAGCAAAATTTTTATCCTGAAGTACTGTGTTTAAAATAGTATCTAGGCTTGCGATATTACGACCATTATAGTCGCTATTCCTAGAATTATAAAAGTTTACGTATAATGACTTACAGTCTTTGCTGATCACCCTCTCGATCATTAAAATATTATCTGAATCAGAGCTGATCTGCCTATAACTGCCTTTTAGAGCCAGTGAGAACAGAATCGCCAAGCCCCCCTTGGCTCTGCCCACTCTACTAGGGACTGCAGGTTTAGTAAAACTAATGTACCCATCCCACCAAAGGTTATACGCCGTATCCCAGGTTTCTTGCAGGGCGATGATATGATACTTAGAGATGAAATTTAGCCATGCATGATCCTGGCGTTTGGCGTTTAAACCCGCCACATTCCAACTCATTATCTTACAGTGGTCAGTGGATGGTCTTAGGTCTACTAGCGCATTCTCATCTGCGCGTTCAGCTATTGGTTGTTGCAAAACCTGGCCGCCCCCTGTAACTGATGGGTCGAACACCTCCTCCCGTTCTTGGACTGCTTCTGATTCGAGTCAGTCGCAGGAATTTAAATCTGACAAGGGAGCAAATCTGTTGCCAGTGCCAAAACCCCACTCAAAAGGGGTGGCTGCCTGAGCCTGTCCAAATGGAGCTAAATTCCACAGAGGTTGTGGGGTTATTGGGTGTACCGGAAACTGGTCGTTTCCCCACCATTGTGTGGGCCTAAAACCCCTGGTGTTGTAGTCAAAGCCCCTTATACCTGAACCCCAAACATTCCCTCTTGGCTCTTGACCCAGAGGTGGCCTGATGTTTAGGTCATTTGGGCGATAGGGTCTACCTGGCTCCCTATGGGCTGCTAGTTGAGACCACTCATTGTGGTGTCGAAGTCTAGGGCCCCCTCCCCATCTGTCAGCATTGGTAGATCTTTTGTAGGTAGGAAGTTTAGGTAAGGTGGTAAACCTATTTTTGTCAAAAAAGAACTTGAGAGTGAGAGGAATTATAGAGCCACTATGTCGTTGGGGCGGGAAAATGTTATTTAAAATGTCTGGGAGGACCTCGGCATTGGCAAAATTTAAGATGACACAATCCCCTTGAAACTTTTTGGACTTGCTGCCGATCCATGGGACCCTCCTTGACATAACAATATCACCTGCCAGCTTATCAAAGCCCTGATCTGTCATAAACATGTTATTGGTTAACCAGTGTAACGCTTTGTCTTTTAGGTCCTGGTTGGACTCTGCTTTGCCTTGCGTTAGGACTGGGACGTTGGCCAACACCAGGACGACCGGCGAGGCTTCCAAGATAAATTGGGGAGAAATGTCCACTTGGTGTGCTTCCGCTATAGCAGCAGATGTACTGATACTAGGGACTGCAGTATCTGCAGCCTGGCCCCTTGCGGGTAATGATGGTAGTGAGGGTGGTGGGGGCGGGAGTGACGGCCCTTGCTGTGTGGGTTGCGAGCTACTCTCATTAGTGCTGGCTTCTACGTTTGTGGGTATTAAGTTTGTGACGAGGGAAGATAAATTTTCGACCTCGTCTGCCAGCTTACTATGTACCGCGCCCAACTTTTTTACCTCAGATGTTAATTTGTCCAGTTTCCCTATCATGGGTTTAATTATGGTCCTGATTTTAATATCAATCATATCTTGGATTCTGTTAAAAAGGTCCTCGTCGATTGTACTTCTTGGCTCAATGTCAGTGACAGGATCGGGCTGTTTCCTTGCTCGAGTCGGGGGTGGTGTAGCGGCCTTCTTCCTGCTAGGGTGTTTGCCCCCGCGTTTCGCTGTAGATTTCCGGCAAGCTCTGACGGCCCTTGTGGCAATTTGCGGAGAGTGAAGAACTACTTCCGTGGCATCTGTCTGCTGATTTAAATCATTGGTGGTGTTATCTGATAAGTCAATCAGATCTTGTCTATCTGATTGGAGGTCAGAGTCAGCTTTATCCTCGGGATCCGAGTCTTGAGGAATCAGAATTTCTGGAGTCCCTGAGGGATTATCTGGCAGTAGTTCGGATGACTCGGAACTTAGGGCGCTTATTGATGGACTTACTGACGGCAAAATGGGTGATTGACTCAACCCCAGAGATTGCCTGCGCTTGTTATTGATATCGTTAACTACTTGCACAAGATATGAGTCTAAGGTGTTCACAGACTCAGCTGGGACAGGGACCTGTTTTTTCCCCATACTTAGGATAATAGCAGGTGAAGAGGCAGAAACCCTAACGTCAAGACGAGCCGAGTAGGTTGTACTGCTGGGAAAGATGGAGCGATAACAATAACGTGGCAGTAACACAATGTAAAGACCAGAAAGTCACAAAGGGTACAGTACCTTAATTTGCAGCAAATAAATGTAATGGGGGTGGCCTAGCCTGGCCTTTTCGTGCCTCTGAGGGCCACAGAGGGCCCGCCCTTTGCCCGGGCTTAGCCCGGCGCCTGCCCGCGCGCGTCCCGCGACGCGGGAAGGGATGCCCCTTTTTGTGCGCCTCCTGGCGCGCTCAGCCTCGACGCGACTTCCGTCCAGGTCGCGGAGGCTTCTGGGGCTTGTGGTCCTCAACTCCCCCGCTCGGCGGCAGCACCGGTGGTCAGAGGCTGCAGCGGGGGGAGGAGACCGGCGATGTCAGAGGAGCGCGCTGGGCGCCACAAGCAGGTCCCGCGGTGGTGAGGGAGAGCCCAGCGGACGACAGCAGCGGAGAGCCAGGGAGCTCCGAACAGCAACAGCAGGTAACTGGAAAGAGAACACTCCCACTCCCCAGCAAGGGATGCCCCTTTTTGTGCGCCTCCTGGCGCGCTCAGCCTCGACGCGACTTCCGTCCAGGTCGCGGAGGCTTCTGGGGCTTGTGGTCCTCAACTCCCCCGCTCGGCGGCAGCACCGGTGGTCAGAGGCTGCAGCGGGGGGAGGAGACCGGCGATGTCAGAGGAGCGCGCTGGGCGCCACAAGCAGGTCCCGCGGTGGTGAGGGAGAGCCCAGCGGACGACAGCAGCGGAGAGCCAGGGAGCTCCGAACAGCAACAGCAGGTAACTGGAAAGAGAACACTCCCACTCCCCAGCAAGGGATGCCCCTTTTTGTGCGCCTCCTGGCGCGCTCAGCCTCGACGCGACTTCCGTCCAGGTCGCGGAGGCTTCTGGGGCTTGTGGTCCTCAACTCCCCCGCTCGGCGGCAGCACCGGTGGTCAGAGGCTGCAGCGGGGGGAGGAGACCGGCGATGTCAGAGGAGCGCGCTGGGCGCCACAAGCAGGTCCCGCGGTGGTGAGGGAGAGCCCAGCGGACGACAGCAGCGGAGAGCCAGGGAGCTCCGAACAGCAACAGCAGGTAACTGGAAAGAGAACACTACAAGATACAATATATAACAAGCTACACCAAAACTGTGATTCAATAAACTACGATCTCAGGAGGCAACATAGGAGGCAGTGTGGTGGGAGCATTGTAGGAGAAGAAGAATGGGGGAACAATACGAGCAGCTGTGGGCGGCTGGGCCGAGCCTGCAGTGTCTACCCAGGAATTACCCCAGGGGTGCACTCCAGCGAATCGTCTAACGAGAGCCACCCTAGAGCTGGGGACAGTCCCATGTTCCAAACTAGAAGAATATATATCCATGGGCGTCCAACTCATCTTGTAGTTTGAGCATATTGTGTCAGCACCCCCTACCCGAAGCATCAGATCTCGAGACATGACGTCAGCCTCGGTGGCCGCTCATTTATGCAGAACCCAGAGCCAGCAGCCTATCCGGGTGGCTGTGCTGCCTTCCATGGCACAGGAAGAGCACCGTGGCCAGGCCAATCAGCTTCATATAGTGTTTGGTGCATTTTGTGTGTTTGGTAATTCCCAACAGACAGAGTAGAGGGTCAGGCTGTAATTGTTCATCAATCACTGCTGAGACATGCCCCATCATCTGCGCCCATACCTACGCCAACGGGGGATAGTCCCATACCATATGGAACAAGCATTTACAATGCAATGGTTTCGCCTTTGGAAAAGTTAGAGCTATTGGCATTGCTCATGACATTTCTTTTTTTTTTTTACTTATAAATAAATGGCATTGTTATTTACATTGCCAACCTCAGTGAAGGTCGAAGTCTCACAATGCCTGTCTCACAAGGCACACAGATACACAGCAGTCACCCACTTCACAAGGCATAACATACACTCAACTTCCGGCATCACAAGATACAAAATGCACTGCAGTACCTTATGCAAAATGCACAAAGTGGGAGAGGGGGCGGGAAAGGCACGGACAGCGGGAGGGGGGCGGGCAGGCACACGGACAGCGGGAGGGGGGCGGGCAGGCACAGGGACAGCGAGAGGGGGGCGGGCAGGCACACGGACAGCGGGAGGGGGCGGGCAGGCACACGGCAATCTGTCTAACATATAGAGATTTCATATCAAAGTGGTGTGAGGGGGAGAAAAGTGTTGATTGAGACACTGAAGAGCATCTCCCCTTCCACAAATATTAGTATCGTTTGTTTCACAGTCTCATATTTTCAGAACGAAAACATGTTCGATTATAATTATCAATAGCAATGTAATTGTGTTTACTCATTCATCAAACACTGCTAGCAAGGACTGGTGAAGCCAAAAAGTCCTACATGTTTTAGGCCTATGTTTGTTGTTTTAAGTCTCATCTTTAATTGCGAAGGCCACACCTCTTTGAAAGGATTCCTAGTTATGCTTCCCTGGCCACGCCGCTTTTTAATAAGCCCCTAACGTTTTCATTCCACTCCAAGCCCTGAATAAAAAATAATTGTTATGGAACCTCTGCAGGTTTGTGCCATATGTACTAAGTCTGTGCGGTTATCATAGATTGCCACCGCGTACCTAACCATCTCATCGCTATAATGCGGCAAACCCAGTGGTATCGACTTCATGAACATGCATTAAGGTGTACATGCCGTTTCGTGGCACACCCTTTTATGTGGTGACATAAGTTGTGTCCAGGTGCTACCGCATGACTAGTGAGATCTCCCTAAAATGTAATTTAGGCTGGACACTTTAGAGCTAGATAAAGGCTTTTCGCATTTGTGAGCTTGTCTTCATTGACCTACATAACCTCTGTGCAAAACCCCCATATGTTGTGCTTTTTATAAAGTATGAACCCCAATATTGAATTTAAGCACTGGGAATACTCCACGACCCTTTTCTAAACGATTTACATGCGGCATACAGGCTTTCATGGCACGGGAGGGGGCGGGCAGTCACAGGGACAGCGGGAGGGGGGCGGGCAGGCACACGGACAGCGGGAGGGGGGCGGGCAGGCACGCGGACAGCGGGAGGGTGTTGCGCTTAGGCTGGACACTTTAGAGCTAGATAAAGGCTTTTCACATTTGTGAGCTTGTCTTCATTGACCTACATAACCTCTGTGCAAAACCCCCATATGTTGTGCTTTTTATAAAGTATGAACCCCAATATTGAATTTAAGCACTGGGAATACTCCACGACCCTTTTCTAAACGATTTACATGTGGCATACAGGCTTTCATGGCACGGGAGGGGGGCGGGCAGGCACACGGACAGCGGGAGGGGGCGGGCAGGCACACGGACAGCGGGAGGATGTTGCGGGGAGGCACACGGACAGCGGGAGGGGGGCGGGAACGGCAAACGGCACCAAAAAAAGCACTCACCTGGACTTCTTCCGTCGGCGGTCGGCCGCGGAATGGGAAGAAAACAAACGAACGACAAAAAAAAATAAACCCCACCCACGGCCGCGATGACGATCGGAGAGGGAAGAAATCGCGGGAACGCCCTAGAATCTGGTCCGGCCATGACGGACAGATCTCTGTTCCAATGGTTAGCCTCCATTTATGGAGCTAGCCAATGGAACAGAGGGGCGGATTCCAAGCCACACTCTTTCTAACATTAGATTTCGCCTGCACCGAAAAGCTGCGCAGAGCGCAGCCTTCGGCGAGGCGAAACCTAAAAAGGGTGCATCCAGGTGGTTACAGTGGGAACATATGGGGGCCACTCCAGGAACATCTTGTGGAGACGATGCAGTGTGAGGTAAGTGTGATGGACATAGTTGAACTGGGTGAACTTTAGGCATAAGTAGGTCACTTGGCATTTGTCTCTTCACCATAGAAGTGTTGTATACGTGATATGAGTGTGACTGAGTGTGCTTATGTACGCATGTGTGTGCAGAACACTTCCTTTGGGCCATTCCGTTTTAGTTTTACAACACATCAGTCTACGTACTAGCATTGTTAAGCACCTTATTTGGTTGTCTTCTCTCTGCAGATATGGTTAGCTTTACATTAAACAAAGCCTACATTGAACTATGGTCCTTTGGTGAAACCTTATACACAGTATGGTTAGTGCAAACATTATGTTATGATCAGTTTGTTTATGTTATGGAATCATTTCTATTTTTATTCTTATGTGGTATAATTATATTGCGTCATCCAAAAGCATCACTTCATAAATGAGCCATATATGTGTAGCAATCCCACAGTATTCCATTTCTAAGACCTCGTTCAGACGTTTATTTTCTATCTTATGTTATATATACATATTTCTGTACTTTGCCATGTACAAGACTCTGATACCTTTTATTGGCCTGTCTCTTGCAAAATGAAACTTCATCAAAAACAAAAAAAACGAATAATATTTAGACTAATTAAATCACGAAGGTCTTATTACGAATTCGGCCATCCACAGGACCGACAATCCTGTGGCCACACTGTGGGCCTACCTGCAGCATTATTGAGTGTGGCAGTCGTACCACCACAAGACAGATGCAACCGCCGGGGATCAAGAATCCTGCGGCGGTCGCGCAGTGGTCAGGAACACTAATATGCTGGCGGTGCCACAATGTCCCCTATATAGGAAATAGATACAATTTCTGTGTTCTACTTTACAGAACAAAGCAAAACACCAGTGAATAGTCTGAATGTACTAGAACAGACTTGTACACACAATGCAGGAAGGTAAAAAGATAAGTGCTAACAACTCCCTTCCCGTGACGTAATATTTGAGGGCCCCACACTAAAGTATGTCCCCCCCTATTTTTACACAGGTACCCAACTATAAGCCCTGAAGAAAAGCCCGATAAATGAGACACGGGCTTGGAAACGCGTCGGCTTTGGCACATTCGGCGTAAATACGAATGCACTCTCCGCAAAAGGCCTTAGAAAGTTCTTTTGAATGCAATGGAATAAAGAATGTATACTAAGTTTATGCCTTTGCGAGACCAGGCATAAATTAGATGAAATCAGGATTACGTAGGCCTGGTAATAGAATCAGGTGGTAGGGTGCAACCTTGAAGCTTGGTAAAAATGTTGTTTGTTAAATGTATTGTTTAATAGATAAATGTAATTCAATTGTTTATGTATTGTAAAAAGTGTTCACAGTAAATGTGTAAATTTATGTTTTTTTGTACGGCAACGAACAAACCTCAGACTGCTTTCAGAAATCTGAAAAAAAGTGATGTAACTTGTATTACTCAAAAAAGTGTATACATCACCCAAGGATTAATTACCTTAGGGTGAGATTCTGCTCAAAATAAAAAAAGCGGCAGAACTAAACAGTGACCGGGTCCCTCATTTTCTAAGTTCTAAGGCGGTGCCACTGCGGCACCTCCAAGCATATTTGGAGTTGCCTGTCCAGTGTCCTTTTCATGGTGGTGAGCCCACCATGATAAGGGTGGCAGAGAGGCAACCCTGCTGCTTCTGGTCCTCGGGGTGCATGCGAGGGGGCACATGTAGTTCCTCCTGGTTTTACACCCCCAGTTCCTGCACAGTGTGGCATGTATGCCATACTGTGCAGGACAATACCGTTGGCACTCTGAGAACGGCAGTCTGCATGTCAGGCTCTTCAATGACCCTGACAGACTCCTAATCTGGCGAGCGGCAGCACCACAGCTTTGGCATTCATACAGCGAACGGTGCCACCAAAGTCGTAATAAGACCCTTAGTGTTAGTACTATAGTACTACTCACAAACTAGTGAGTTTTCCAATCATTCCAGTTACAATGACTGATAAAGATGTAAATGCCAGGTGCTTCAGCCGCACCTGTGGAGCTCAGTATAGCTACAGGGCGTGACTTCTGAGCTTGAGAATGGAGCGTCCGCTTTGTATCCACAGCTTACCACTTTAGTGGGTATATAGTGAAACTTAGATGAATACATATGGAAGTTTTGAACTTTAAGATAAAATCATCTTATTTGAAAGCTGTATAGCCTAAACCATACCATCTTGGTGTTTAGGTGCACCATTCATATTCTTTCTTTAGGTGAATTCTAGCTTCGTAGGCTGTAAAATGCAAAATAATAATCCTTAGGCAGCTGCCTAATCATATAGGTGAAAAATGATGATGTGTCAGGGGTTGTTTTCCTTTTCCTATAAAGGACAGCTTTAGCTGTCTCACCAGCCTCATATTTTCTAAAAAGTATAATACTAATAAAAATACATGAATGTATATGTAAATACAAGGCATTTCGCTCATCCCTCTTAATTCACTGGTCGGTTCAAGCACCAGTCACCTTTTCCTTTTACAGCATACAGTATTGGGTAGTGGTCCAGCCTACTTCACCCATTGGCTGTCTTACAATGTGAGTGAGCATCATTAGTTTGCCAGATAACATGTGCACAGCCTCCTGAGAAGGAGTGCACTTCTGCAGTCCCTGGCCTGCCTGACCACTCTTTTATATTTATATATTTTTTCAAAATATGGTTGCACATTTTTTTTTGTTGGATGGCGTATGCATTAAAAACACAGTACGCTAGCCAAAGCCAGGCATATTAGCTTTGCCAGTGCATATTTGTTTTTTTTAGTTGCTAACTGTAGGCGTGCAAGACACATCAATGTGCAGGAGTTTCTCTCACAGAACAAAAATACCTTGAGTTGATATTCAGTTGATGGTCTGGCTCGCCTTTGTGCCTTTTTCATAGCTGACAAGATGGAACTTTTCAAGGCTGAACTCTGTAGCCGGTTGGCAGGGGTGAAAGTCTTCATGGTCTATATATGAAGTTACATCTTCTGCGGCACAGTGCAGGAAATATAATGTGACAACGTGCAGGGAAAGTAATTAATGCAATGTAATTTAAAGTCAATATTGTTTACTTTGGTGTAACATTCCTTTTTAAGTTTTAGAAGCTTTATTGAAAAATCTTCATCTCATAACACAGGGCAAAATATAACCACAAATAATAAGAAAAACACATGTGATCAAGAACATGCCAAAAACATAACCGAAAGCTGTTTTCAATTTTAGGAATTACAAGGGAAAGGAAAGGGGGGAGGATGGGAAAGGGGAGAAATAAGATATGCTTTACAATTAAAAATAAAACTGCCAAAAAATACTCATTAGAATAAATTCAGCTAACCTATTTTTCCATAAGAAGTACAATATGAAGGGTAATAAACAGAAGAAAGAAGGCAAAGAAATAAATAAAGAAAAAACACATGGAGGTTGAACATTTTCTGACCGGTTATGAGAGATCTGAGAGATAGAGATGTTATTTAAATAAACAGTCAGGGGTAACCAAAATAGATCTCTATTTATCTGAGGGTTACAACAGGAGGCAAAAGCAATGTCCAATCTATGATAGTGGCATACCATATTCCACCAGGATTCGACCGTGAGCTTATTTGGGCATTTCCAATTAAGTGTGATTTGTTGAAAGGCTAAAGCTAGCATAAGGTCAAACAACCCACGTTCATGAGGTGATAAATCAAGTGAATCTGATAAACTACCCATGAACAAGAGGGCATTGGATAGGGGAATGTTAAGATTCAAACATTTTAAAATCGAGGCCAAATTTGTCACCAAAAGGAAGCTACAGGAGGACATGAACAGAGAAGGTGATAAAGGTCAGCTGTGAGATGGTTACAGAACAAACAAGATTTGTTATTAGAGTGTGTAAAATTAGCAATGGAAATGGGAGTAAAATAAAATCTATGATAGAGAAAGAACATAGATTGAGTAGCAGAGGCAGATCTAGATATTTTCAACGATCGAGACCATATTTTGCTCCAAAAGTCACTGCTCCAATCCCAAATTGAAATCAGCCTCCTAAGCAAGTCCCATTTTAGTCTTAGAACGTTCTGTGACAGCAAAATTGAGATATTTGTAGATGAGGGAGGCCCTCGGGATGCTGATAGAATTCTAAGAAGCGGCTCTTGAAAGATAGGGAATTTTCAGAAGGAAGAGAGTAAAAAACTTTCAAAATAGCTTCCATAAGTAATGAGAACTAGCGTAGGAACGAACAAGGACAGTTGAAAATAGGTTTGGAATTGGTGAAAAGAAGAAGGAGAAGTACCATTAAAGATATCCTGAATCCAGATGATACCTTTAGATCTCCTGGAACTCCAAAATAAAGGTCTATTATTAATGGTAAGAAAACGATTATGCGTAAAAACATATTCCTAGAAATTCTCTTTGGTTGAAAGTAAGGCCTCAGTAATGAGCAAGTGTGTTTGAATAATGGAAGAGATGTGAGATTAGTTTTGGACTTAAAAGCCAGAACCTCCAGGAAAGAAAAAGGGGAACAAAGACGACGCTCGATACTTACCCATAAAGGGGTGAAAGAGGAAATATTTGCTTGAAGCCAGTAAGAAGCTTGTCTAAGATAAAAGGCTTCATGATGACGTCTAAAGTTTGGAAAATGTACCCCACCTATGAGTTTTGATTGTCTAAGGTGAGATAAAGAGATTCAGAATTTTTTATTGTTCCATAGAAATTTGAAGAGAAGAGAGTCAAGTTTTTTTAAATAGAAGGAATGTAAACCGGAATCATTGAAAGGTCTTGACGCCCCTACCAAGAAAGAAAAAGAGCGTTCCAGGAGGAAAGAAGATTGGAAATCCGTTCAAGAACTTCCTTCATATTTGTTTTAATCGATTGCGAGATAGAATTGGTAAACCGCAACCCTCGATATTTCATTTTGGATCTATTACAATGGAATCCAGTTGGGTGAAAGTGATGTTTAGAACAAAATTTAGTTATAGGAAGAATATCCGTTTTATCCAAGTTAATTTTCTAACCTGATACTGCCAGAAAATCTGAAAATTCTTGTAATAATGGTGGAATAGGAATTTCTGTATTAGATATAAAGAGTAAAATATCATCTGCATAAGCAGAGACCTTCAGGTCTTGATTGTCATATAAGAAACTAGAGATAGAAGTATTATATAGAATACGAGATAGAAAGGGTTCAAGGGAAAGAAGAAAAAGAAGAGGAGATAAAGGGTATCCCTGTCTAACACCCCGATGAAGTGAGAAACTATTTGAAACTAGACCGTTGACTATAGTGGAGGCAGTCGGTGCCATATAAAGTAAAGAAACTAGAGAAATTAATTTAGAGCAGAAACCGTGCCAACGAAGAAATTTGAATAAAAAAGACCATTCAACTCTATCAAAGGCTTTTTATGTGTTGATAGATATTACAGCTAGAGAATTGGATAAAGTAGATGCTTTATTTAAAACATTAAAGAATAACCGAGAGTTATCAGAAGTTAATCTGCCTTTGACAAATCCACATTGTTCTGGACCAATTAAATGGGGTAACAATGATTCGAGATGCAATGCCAATAGCTTAGCAAAGATTTTATAATCCAGATTTATCAAGGAAATAAGACATTAGTTTTTATAAAGTTTGGGATCCTTATCATTTTTATTAATGAGACAGATAGAAGGTTCTAAGAAAGTGTCATGATTGCAGTCGGAGTGTCCAAGATGGCTGCTGGCTAACGCGCATGTGCAAGGAGGTCAGGCAGGCTTAAGAGCATGACTTCCCTGCATCAACGCGCTTTGCGTTCTAGCCTTTGCCGATGCTTGTTACTTCCGTGTAGCGGCATTTCCTGTTCCTGTTTCCGGTACTCCTCCATTCTCCGTGATCCCCGTGTTTTCTGTGGTTCCTGTTTCCAGGGGCCTTTGTTCTCCATGGCGCCCTTATCCCCCAGGGCTTCCCCACTACGCAGCCACTGTAGCTTTAAGTCCGTGAGCTCTCTGCTTTACGGTATTCTTGTGTCCCCTTGGGCCGGACTCCTCCTGTTTGATTCTGAGGGCCGGCCGGACCGTTTTAGTCAGGTTCCGCTCCTCGGCCGGACTTTTTGTTCCGTCGACCGGCCGGACCTGGGCTTTGCGGTTCCGTTAGTCTCTGGAGTTCTCTTGGCCTTGGAGTTCCGCCCGTCCCCTCTTGATTCACCCCTCATTATTTCCCTTACGTTTGGCCTGATTCCAGAGGAGCCTTGATGATCCTGTTTGCTGGGTGCACTTCTACCAAGCCGGGAGGTCTTCAAAGGACAGGTAAACAGCGCGTAGCGCTGCTTTTTTTATTATAGTCCATGCCAATGTTAGTACATACTATAATCAGCTTTTTGTTTCAATATAACTCTTAGACAGTCTACGCTGAAGAAATACTGCATGGTTCCATGGTTCCATAAGGTCTTTTATGCACAAGGCCTTCAGTCAGTCCAGTCACCTTTTTCTTTTACAGCATACAGTATTGTGTAGTGGTCCAGCCTAGGGTCTGGTGGGGGTAATGGAGCAATAGCGAGACAGAGTACACCAGAAGTTTTCATAGGCTGTCTTTTCTTTTTCCTTATTGATTTTTAGGAAACATTAATAATCTTCATGCATACCACTGATTGGGCATAGGAAGCATTAGTCATCTTCCCGCACACTATTGATTGGGCATTAGAAGATACTCTTAGGTAACTATACATCCAGCGTATAGTTCTTGTGCACCCACCTCTCTACTGCCTTGTAACCTGTTCCTTCCCTTACAGTTCCTGCCAATTTATACGCCAGCCAGTTGAGGGTATCTGCACACCAGCCAGTAGAGGGTATCGCTCCAAGGATTTCTTCCCCAATCTTTTCCTTGTTTTGTTTCCCTTCTTCCCCCTCAAGCACCCCTGTGATCTAGAGTTTGATAGTCACTGTGGTGTTGGTGGGAAGTAGTGGACCTATCTTCAGCTCCTGGACGCTTCTGCGGAAACAACAGTGAGATCCTTACAGAAAGTGCCACTCGCCCTGCTAGTAGAACTAAAGTATTGAAAGAGTTTAAAGATTTTGGGCAGTAAACAATTTGAAAAATGTAAATAAAATTCTACTGAAAAACCATCTGGGCAAGTGGACTTATTCTTCTTTAATGAGTTCAGAGAATTAGCAATTTCTTGAAGTGAAACGTCTGAGTCCAGAAAATTGAAATCAAGATCAGTAGAGATAGGAGAAGGAAAAGTACCTGAGTAAGAGTCAATAAAAGAATTTGATGCAGGTGCTTCTGACGTGTACAAGTTATTATAAAAATTTGTAAATTCATCTAGGAATACTTGGTCTCTGAAAAGATGTTTCCCATCAGCTGATTGAATAGAATCTATCAGTGTTATCTCCTTCCTAGATTTAAGATGGTTAGCTAAAAGTGATCCCACCTTATTACGACCTCCATAATTTCGAGCACTACTGCGAAGAAGAATAAATTAAGCGTTTTATCAGTAGAGAGCTTATTAAACTCTAATTTAGCACGAACAAGCTCCTGCAAGATGGAGTTAGATGAGGAAGTGTAAAATTGATGTTCTAGTTGCTTAAAATTGGTTAACAGAGCCTTATGTTGAGTGAGATTGCGTTTCTTTTTCTTAGTCACAAAATCAATAATAAAACCACGGGCAGTGGCTTTAAAGGTATCCCATAGTAAAGCAGGAGATATAGAAGGACCTTCATTCAAAAAAAAATTCTTCCACAAAGGAAGTGAAAGAAGATGAGAATAACGGATCCAGTAAAAGAAAATTGTTAAATCTCCATCTAGAAGATTTGGGTCGCGAATGGAGCAGATCAAAATCAACAATCACCGGAGCTTGGTCTGAAGTTAAAATGGGTTTGATCGAAGATGAAATAAGATTTTGAGCTAAAGTGTTAGATAGGAAGATATAATCTAGTCGTGATAGGGTGCCATGTGGAGGACAGAAAAAGGTAAACTCTGATTGGTCTGGGTGACAAAGTCTCCAAGCATCTACAAGATGAGTCTGTGTAATTGTGCTATGAAACTGCTTATGAGATGTATGTGGAATGAAGAGTACATGTGATTTGCGATCATTAAAAGGGTTACAGTCACCCAGCGCCAAGATGCTCCGTTGAGTGTAAGTAGCGCTTTACAAAAATAAAATTACATTACATTACATTACATTACCTCCAAGGATAAAAAATTCATCTTTATATTGCATACATTTATTAGTAATAGCCGGCCAAAAAATGAAATCTGGTTGTGTCGGACCATAGACATTAAAACCTGATAAAGAAATATCATTAATAATTAATTAATAAGCACATTTGTTAATTTTTGCTTCAGAGTTCTATTGACTGAAAGCTTATTTAACTTTAACTTACTTGGAACAAATACTGCAGTGTTGATTTATTTAGCTTAATATCGAACTTCTCGACACGTACAAAATGTATTTTATTTCTTCTGAGCACATGAGTTGTCTCACGCAGGACACTTTACTTATTCTATTTGGGTAAGAAAAAAAGCGGTGGAATACAAGTAAGTTAAGATACACCAGGCTCCCCTGGTGTGTAGTTTTCAGGAATTTCTGGGGTTGGTAGGTCTCCCTGGGAGCTGGTAGAACCTAGGCCCAAATTCCGTAGCATTAGGAGTTAAATGCAGTACAATGGCCACATGAAAAAGTATTTTAATGGTAATAACAATTATAATTAGTTTTTTAATACATTGGGTTGAACAGTTATTAAACATATAATGTAGTCAATATAGTAAGTCCTTTGAGATTGAGACACTTCAAATACAAAGTTAATAGATCACTTTTGTGTTTTATAGTGATTATAATTGAACAAATCAATAATTTTCCTGAAGGGGGTGATGATAATTTAACTGTTTCACCGAAACTCCACGTCGACAGATAAACTTAAACTTAGCATATTATGCCCAAAGGAATTTTTATTCTTATTGATTCCTTCTTTTTCTGTTTTTTTTTAAAAATGATTGTGAGAATTTTATGAATTTGTCAACTGTGTTTTTATGATTGTAGTTACAAATTGATGTATAAAGTAGATAAGTGTAAATATATGTACCCATGGAAGTGCAAACGTGAGGCTGCTACCTTTTTACATATAGCGTGGGATTGCCCAGTTATATCCAGTTTCTCGAGGGAGGTATATGACACCCTACGGCCATTACTGGACTGTCACTGTTATGTTCTACGTTAATTGCATTGCTAGGCTATGTGGAGGGGATCCCACCGGAGTCACGCCGCCTCACAGCTATGTTACTATTGCTCGCAAAGCGTAGACTGGCTTTACATTGCAGAGCCCCTAGACACCCCGAGTTCTTGAGTGGATTCGATATGTAGTATATTTTCAGGAACAGCTAGCATCATTTTGGGATCTCATGCAAATGGCATCTCGCCCGAAAGATATTTGGAGACCATTCATGACTTGGCTCAGGGAAAGTGATGTGCACCTCACTGATGACACCAAACCATCGACAGCTGAAGCCCTACAGTAAACAACACAATAGATGCCTATACGCCTCACACTTTCAGTACACTACCCTTACAGTTATGATAAAGATCCCCCCAGCTGTATGCACTGCGTTGGTAGGCCAGCGACTCCTCTCCCCCAGCCCTGTTCTGCACATACGCTGCCATCAAGTCTCAAAAACCAATATTTGCATTTTTTATCCCTGGAATGTATCTCTGTGTAATGTGATTGAAACATATGGCTTATTGTTGCAATATTTCACATGCAAGATGCCCAAACTGCAAATCACCGTGCAATGCGTGTATGTAAATCTGCTTTGCTATTATTCAGTCTGAACAAAATTAAATAAAAAGATTTAAAAATATATATGTGTACCCATTGTTTTTAATATTTGTAAAAATGGAATAATAAATAATTTCTAAAAGAAATAATGTTTAAAGTTGATTACTGATCTATGTCTTTCTCTTTTTTTGGCTCAAGGACTACTTTAGCCCATTGGTTAACCGTGAGCACCTAGCCATATGTCTGATGCAAGATGTTTGGGAAATGTTTTATAGTTTTTGATGGTCTATTCAGTTACACTCCTTCCGATTTCTCTAAGGTGTAAGTCAGGTGATATGGAAAAGGGAATGTTATGTTGTTATTACCAAATCCCATACCCACATACATCTCCAGAAACATTGAAATTACAATAAAACCCTTGATGTCTCCGTGTAATATATTGGAGCCTTTCCAGTCGGTGGTGATAGGCCTCACCCACACAAGTGGGGTACCATTTTATCATAACATTTGAGGGAAAACAGAATAGTAGAACCTTTGTTATTATCCTGTGCATTTCTCACCATCTCCATATTTAAAATGTAATTAAATTTCACAAATGTTATAGGTAACTCTAGATTAATGGTATAACCTGTAATTGTAGAGTATGGTATGGTGTGACCTGTGATTTTACTGTATGGTACGGCCTATTATTGTATAGCACGGTCTGTTATTGTACAGTGTGGAATGATATGGTATAGGTTGTCACTTTGTAGTACATTATGGTACAGTACTATATGGTATGACCTGTCATTTTCTAGTATGGTATGGTCGAACATTTTATAGCATGGTATGGCACAAACTGCTTTCCCTGGCTACACTGTTAGCTCGGAGACAATGCAGAGCAGAGAAAAACATGCAGTTGCACCAACTGCTTTAGCACAAAGTAAAATTGCATATTAAAAAGAAAGAAAATGCTTTTAAAGATTAAAGAATCTGTGGCTAGTGTCGCCCTAGAGGATATGAAAGCAATGTTGTAGTAAAGATTGCATGTGGACCAAGTATAATATATATAAAATAAGTCAGTTGCTGCAGTATCACTGTAACAGGGCTGACAGAGTTAACCGCAGGAGAATAAAACTTTTTCTAGCTGACGCGTCAAGAATATTCAATTCTATTAAAGACATGGAGGCTAGGATTATGCTTCTCTTTCTTTACTGAAGCAAATACAGCAGTCACTAAACTTTAAACTGCAAAAAACACAGTTGATGGACAGAATGTAGAACAATGTCATACATTCACCCCAGTACAAGGATCTGGGCCTAAATCCATCGTTTTTTTGCACTCCACACCACCCTGGGTTAGACACTGGCTATATGCAAATCAGCTCTGACCCTGTGCCTCATGGGAACAGTCCAGTCCGAACTACCAAGCCATGTCTTTCCCAGACCGGAATCAAGCATCCAAGGACCGGTTTCTGGCTATCAGCCTTCATCAGCCTGGATAGCTTGACTCCAGTGGTGTGGAGAGCCTGGGACTCACGTCTGAGTATACCCAGTACACTCGGGGTGAAAATTGCAAAAAACACAGTTGATGGACAGAATGTAGAACAATGTCATACATTCACCCCAGTACAAGGATCTGGGCCTAAATCCATCATTTTTTTGCACTCCACACCACCCTGGGTTAGACACTGGCTATATGCAAATCAGCTCTGACCCTGTGCCTCATGGGAACAGTCCAGTCCGAACTACCAAGCCATGTCTTTCCCAGACCGGAATCAAGCATCCAAGGACCGGTTTCTGGCTATCAGCCTTCATCAGCCTTTCAGGTCAGAGCTGATTTGCATATAGCCAGTGTCTAACCCAGGGTGGTGTGGAGTGCAAAATAAACGATGGATTTAGGCCCAGATCCTTGTACTGGGGTGAATGTATGACATTGTTCTACATTCTGTCCATCAACTGTGTTTTTTGCAATTTTCACCCCGAGTGTGCTGGGTATACTCAGACGTGAGTCCCAGGCTCTCCACACCACTGGAGTCAAGCTATCCAGGCTGATGAAGGCTGATAGCCAGAAACCGGTCCTTGGATGCTTGATTCCGGTCTGGGAAAGACATGGCTTGGTAGTTCAGACTGGACTGTTCCCATGAGGCACAGGGTCAGAGCTGATTTGCATATAGCCAGTGTCTAACCCAGGGTGGTGTGGAGTGCAAAAAAACGATGGATTTAGGCCCAGATCCTTGTACTGGGGTGAATGTATGACATTGTTCTACATTCTGTCCATCAACTGTGTTTTTTGCAATTTTCACCCCGAGTGTGCTGGGTATACTCAGACGTGAGTCCCAGGCTCTCCACACCACTGGAGTCAAGCTATCCAGGCTGATGAAGGCTGATAGCCAGAAACCGGTCCTTGGATGCTTGATTCCGGTCTGGGAAAGACATGGCTTGGTAGTTCGGACTGGACTGTTCCCATGAGGCACAGGGTCAGAGCTGATTTGCATATAGCCAGTGTCTAACCCAGGGTGGTGTGGAGTGCAAAAAAACGATGGATTTAGGCCCAGATCCTTGTACTGGGGTGAATGTATGACATTGTTCTACATTCTGTCCATCAACTGTGTTTTTTGCAATTTTCACCCCGAGTGCGCTGGGTATACTCAGACGTGAGTCCCAGGCTCTCCACACCACTGGAGTCAAGCTATCCAGGCTGATGAAGGCTGATAGCCAGAAACCGGTCCTTGGATGCTTGATTCCGGTCTGGGAAAGACATGGCTTGGTAGTTCGGACTGGACTGTTCCCATGAGGCACAGGGTCAGAGCTGATTTGCATATAGCCAGTGTCTAACCCAGGGTGGTGTGGAGTGCAAAAAACGATGGATTTAGGCCCAGATCCTTGTACTGGGGTGAATGTATGACATTGTTCTACATTCTGTCCATCAACTGTGTTTTTTGCAATTTTCACCCCGAGTGCGCTGGGTATACTCAGACGTGAGTCCCAGGCTCTCCACACCACTGGAGTCAAGCTATCCAGGCTGATGAAGGCTGATAGCCAGAAACCGGTCCTTGGATGCTTGATTCCGGTCTGGGAAAGACATGGCTTGGTAGTTCGGACTGGACTGTTCCCATGAGGCACAGGGTCAGAGCTGATTTGCATATAGCCAGTGTCTAACCCAGGGTGGTGTGGAGTGCAAAAAAACGATGGATTTAGGCCCAGATCCTTGTACTGGGGTGAATGTATGACATTGTTCTACATTCTGTCCATCAACTGTGTTTTTTGCAATTTTCACCCCGAGTGCGCTGGGTATACTCAGACGTGAGTCCCAGGCTCTCCACACCACTGGAGTCAAGCTATCCAGGCTGATGAAGGCTGATAGCCAGAAACCGGTCCTTGGATGCTTGATTCCGGTCTGGGAAAGACATGGCTTGGTAGTTCGGACTGGACTGTTCCCATGAGGCACAGGGTCAGAGCTGATTTGCATATAGCCAGTGTCTAACCCAGGGTGGTGTGGAGTGCAAAAAAACGATGGATTTAGGCCCAGATCCTTGTACTGGGGTGAATGTATGACATTGTTCTACATTCTGTCCATCAACTGTGTTTTTTGCAATTTTCACCCAGAGTGTGCTGGGTATACTCAGATGTGAGTCCCAGGCTCTCCACACCACTGGAGTCAAGCTATCCAGGCTGATGAAGGCTGATAGCCAGAAACCGGTCCTTGGATGCTTGATTCCGGTCTGGGAAAGACATGGCTTGGTAGTTCGGACTGGACTGTTCCCATGAGGCACAGGGTCAGAGCTCATTTGCATATAGCCAGTGTCTAACCCAGGGCGGTGTGGAGTGCAAAAAAACGATGGATTTAGGCCCAGATCCTTGTACTGGGGTGAATGTATGACATTGTTCTACATTCTGTCCATCAACTGTGTTTTTTGCAATTTTCACCCCGAGTGCGCTGGGTATACTCAGACATGATTCCCAGGCTCTCCACACCACTGGAGTCAAGCTATCCAGGCTGATGAAGGCTGATAGCCAGAAACCGGTCCTTGGATGCTTGATTCCGGTCTGGGAAAGACATGGCTTGGTAGTTCGGACTGGACTGTTCCCATGAGGCACAGGGTCAGAGCTGATTTGCATATAGCCAGTGTCTAACCCAGGGTGGTGTGGAGTGCAAAAAAAGACGGATTTAGGCCCAGATCCTTGTACTGGGGTGAATGTATGACATTGTTCTACATTCTGTCCATCAACTGTGTTTTTTGCAACTAAACTTTAAACAGCATAACCCGGAAGGACTGCCCCTTCCCTGTGAATGAATGAATGAATGATGGGGGGTTTTGTATAGCGCAACGTTCACTGCAAGGAGCATCTTGGCGCTTTCGGACAACAGCAGAAGTAAATGCAGTGGGGAGGGGGAGAAGAAGAGGGGGGAGCAACAAAAGGAAGGTAGGGCGGGTCATATTAGTGATAGTATTTGATTGATTGTGTACACCAATCACAGTTCCCCCTATGGGTATAAATGTCCTAAACTCAATAGTCCATCCTCTTTCTTTGCAAACCATTATTCACAGTCCAAAAACTTGAACCACTGAATCAAAACTCCGTCGATTGACTCCTTCGACCTGAACCATAACTCCAACGAAGATAACTCTCTCAACAAAACTCGTCAGTGATTCCTCAAGATCCTTCAAGTCATCTTGCTCTGACCTCCGGAAAAGAGAACATAAGTAGTAATATTCTAATATCTGGACATACTTCACCAGCATCGGGCGGGTACCCCATAATCAATTCTCCTAACCCGTACTAATACAATATATCAATCTTTTGTCATAAACATAACCATTCATCACATGTTTTACATACTAATTTTAGGTGGGATAATCCTCGCCTCCGTGTCCTTAATAGATTTTAAAATTCTTGATGCGTCAGCTAGATTTCTTTTTATTCTATATAAGTGCACAAAGCTTTGTATTATGCTAGTTCAAAGTTGAGCAACCACCGTAGACGCCACATCAACAATTGGTTTATGATAACATGTTTTAAATGTTGAATCAGAGGACCAATCTGCAACATTCATGCTGTCCTCCAAACAACAACCGAGCTTTAGAAGCTATAGCTCACCTTACAGAGTGAGCTCCAAATACAGAAGTATCAACACCAGCTTGACTTAACAACCAAGTAACCTACCTGGCTAAAGTAGCTGAAGACACTGGCCGAAAAGGTTTCTGCAATGAGATTAACAATTGTCTTGCTACGTCAAGTACAATCCTCGTAGCACTTCAAGCATTGAACAGCACATCATTTACTGTAGTGTGGAAAGGCAGTATGTGTCACACATCTGGAATTAGTCTTCGTTCTCTTTGAAATTCTAAATGAGACCCAGAAGGAGTAAATACTCTACCTGCCAAATCCAGTGCACGTTCATCCAAAACTCACCTGCAGGAGATTACACATAATAATAGCTTAAGTTTTGTGACAGTTGTTTGCGGGATAGACCCTCATTCGCTGGCCAATTCCTAAGAAAACGAAGTACCGCATCCACGTCCCACAAAGTGGAGTATCTATGTTTAGGTGGATTCACCAATCTGATGCCTCTCACTATTTTGCATACTAAAGGGCGTTCCCCCACTGTTTTACCATCACATGGGGATGACCAGCTAATATTGCGGAACGGAAATTATTAACGGTCCGGTAAGGCATACCTTGATTAGCCAATTCAGATAAGAAATTAACAATCATTGGTATTCCGGATCCCACGGGACCCCCTGTCATTCAGAACACCAACCAACCCATCTATGCCAAGCTAACATATATTGCTTGAGTGTAGAGTGTGCCCAAGACTGCAACAGGAAAAACATTGCCTTCTACAAAATTCCTGGCATGTGCCATCGTCTCCTGAAATTCTCCAAGCCTTGAGGGACAACTGGTCCTATACCACTAGAGGATGAGGGTGACCCAGCGGGTCCAGAAGTATCTCTTGGAACAAGAACAGATGTTTTGGAGGAGCACACACCAAGGACAACACCACTGGGAACCATGCTTGTGCTTTCCAACAAGGGGAGATCATTGTTAATCTGGCCCTCTGTCTGCAGACCAGTGCCAACACTCTCTGGATCATGACGAATCGAGAAAGGCATAATGAGGGCCTGTCGTCCATGACTGAAGAAATGCATCCGAGTTGAGTGCCTGAGGATCCGATCACCAACTTTAAAACTGAGGAAGCTGAGTGTTCAGCCTGGACGCAAAGAGATCTATCATGCATAGGCCCCAATTCTTGTTCAATTACTGGAATACTCTGGGATGCAAGCTCCAATCGCTGGAGTCCCATAGGAAGCGTGAGGTCCAGTCTGGCACCACATTGGAACTGCCCGGAATATACTCCGCCGTCACTGAGATGTGGTGCAGCAGACAGTAGCCGAGACCATGTGCTACCTAAATGATCGATGTATCTAACTGCTGAGACATTGTCCATCCGCAGACAGATACAACAACTCGCCTTTTGTGGAGAAAGTGTTCAGATCGCAAAAGACCCTGCCAACAGTTCCAGGCAATTTATGTTTAATTTTAGTCCCTCCTGGAACCATCTGCCCCCCGTTTCCACTGAACCGCACTGGGCTCCCCAACCCCATTGGCTGGCATTGGACTCTAGTACTACCTCTTGTACTGACGCGAAAATGGCTTTGCCGTTCCAAGCGTCCATGTGTTCCAACCACCAGGATATCTCTGTCCTGGCCTCTGTGGATAGCAGAATCTGTTCCGCATAGCTCAGACCCTTGTGCAAGTGTAAGGTTTTCAGTCCCTAAAGTGCCCGGTAATGGAGCGGACCCGTGAAAAGCACTTGAATAGAGTAAGCTAACAGGCCTACCAAGCGCACCACAATCTTCAAGGATATAGTCAGAGAGGCAAGCGCTCTCCTCAACTCTTTCTTGATCGAAATCCTATTTTTTCAATGGGAGTAACAAGTGTGCCAGTACCAAATCCACCTGAAATCCCAAGTACTCCATCGATTGGGCAGGGGTCAGTATGGACTTGCCTGAATACATGACGAACCACAAGTCTTGCAGGAGTTGGGTCGTCCAAGCTAGATGTAGTAGTACTGTTTCTACACTCTGTGCCTTAATCAGGATGTCGTCCAGGTAAATGATGTCTCACCCCTCTCTCCATTAGGTACTGCACCACCGGTTTGAGGAGTTTGGTGAAACACCAAGTAGCGGACTATAGCCCGAAGGGCATGGCAGAAAACTTGAACCACCGGAGTCCCCATTGTAATTGTATGTGTTTAGTATCCTGCACATATGAGGGCAGGTTCCTAACAAGAGGCTGTAGGAACGCATCAACAAATTTAGAAAGTTGTTCTGTCGGTCCCTCAATGCAAGAGATTATTGGTCTACCTATTAGAAAAGGTACGTTTTAATGTACCTTTGGAAGTATGTAGATGCAGGGGTATCTGGGCGGTCTACCTTTAAAAACATACAATCGTCATCATTTAACAAGCTGTTAATGTGCAATTTCTTCAAACTTTGATTGATCCTTCTAGTTAATACAAATGTAAGGTTCCCCACCACATTCTCATAGCAATCACGATCATTATGTTGGGTAAATATTTCAGCATCATAATCACATCTGTTCATTATCACAATGTTACCCCCTTTATCAGCTACTTTGAGGATAATGTCGTCATTCGCCTGAAGGGTTTTAAGGGCTATCCTCTCCCCTTAGCTGATGTGTCAGTACCCCCGCCACATATGATCCAATAGGGCTTTTGAATAAGTCTATCCAGATCATCACAAAGCTGCCAAAAAATGTATTGATGTTATTAGTGCCCGTGACCTGAGGTGTCTATCTCGGTTTACGCTTTAAACCACTATCTTTACTCCCATCAGGTTGTACATTCAAGTCACCCAGAACCTTGAACACAGTAACATGATCTTCTTCTAAGTTAGAGATTGACATCAGCAACACAGGTGTGCCAGAATGTGTCCTGCTGTGAGATTTTTAGTCAAAGGACACACCTGCAGACTAATTGGCCCTGGATCCAGAGACTAAACACAAAGTAAATATGTAATGAATTGACTTTTAAGGGTTACAGCAGCCCTTGTTACTCTCTGCTACTTAACACCTATCTACCATCACTGAGCAAAGACCATGCATACCAACCAAGGAAGCCCATAAGTAATTTGGTACAGCCCTCCGGTGTCACCCAATCAAAAACAACCAATATACTCAACCCTACCGACTAAACAATGCCACAAACCAAATCGAACCCTGGTATACAATAGAAACATTTGGAAAGTCACACACCAGACTACCGAAAGATCCTGTAATTCCAAACTAATGGCAGACTTTACACTACACATGTGATAAGATAAACAACAACAACCTGTGGTTGGGATGTGTGTCTATCAAGCACTGGATGCAGAATTTGAAACATCTAGCTCTGGTGCGTCATCTTGATGTACATGCAGTAGAGTCATTCCCAACATAAGCAAATGAATGTTTCAGCAATACATCCCACAGGCACAGGTGAGGCTAGAGTTTGGTTTATTACATCAAGCTCCGAATAAGGATGGGTGCAATAGTCAAATTGTGTTGGAAGCTCAGATCGGTTCTACCCGATTCACTTACTGTTCTGTGCGGGTCAGAAATAGAGAACTAGTCCATAACCAAAATTACACGGACTACAGTTGTCCAGGAAGCACTAACCAATTTAAACTTGTCCAAAGCATGGGATTTAAACATCGGCTTCACCGCCTTTAAAAGAAATTCCAACAAGGCAGTTAAACTGTATTATTGGACATTTGACAAAGCAGAGATGGCTTGTACGAGGCACGGATGGGCAGTTCTCCACTCCTATACCAACTGAAGCCTAAAACCATATCTCATAAATCACATTTACACCCCATACACCACTCTCTTCTTTTAATCCGTATGGGTGTATTCTCATGGAAAGATCTGGATCCAGTCTGGAAGCAAACTTGGCCGGACCCCCCCTTCCGGCTATGCGGTCTTCCAGAAGAAAGTATATTACATTTTTCATGAATCTGTACCGCCGTCGCCCATCTCAGACTGAAACTTTTATGTCCTAACTTGAGGCTTTTCAGATCAGATGCTGCTGTCCCGCAATGATGTCGCTTCCAAAATGGGCATAACATACAGCTGTCCTGCAGGGACACAACGTTTCTACTGCAAGTAAAAAGGTTGCTTTTAATAGCAGTTGATGACTCCCAGCGCAACAGAATTTTTTAGGGCTCGGGCCTACGTCACACACTGCGAAGCAGTGTGGGCGGAGCCAAGAATCCTATAATAAGGGTCTCTAAAAAGCTACCCAAACATTCCTGAATGCTCGTGATTTTTCGTGTTCTTTTTTTTTCCATCTGCATGGCAATTGGGCCTCGCATGCCTGTCTTTTTAGAAGACCGCACGCAATAGGCGATAGGCTGTAGAGTTGCTCCACTTCCTGCATATTCCGTGCGGACACGAGCAGCAGAAGGGCATATAACATCAATTACCAGCTGTCAGGGGCCGTGGTAATTGAAGCCAGATGCTGGGCATTGAAGCCAGATGCAGGGCGCGCATTCACCACTCTCCAGTTACTTTTTTTTTCAGCTGTGTGTGCGCGCATGCTGGCTCCCTGCCAAAGCTTGTGTGTCTAGTTTATGTTGACTCAGATCGGCACTGCTTCGGGCAAGTCAAATTCCGTTAAATGTCCGAGTTCTCAACACATCAGAACGATGACTTATTCCCACCTTACACTTAGTATTTATTCCTCTTGTACGTACATTGTAGATGTCCATCTATTTACAACCACAAGCATTATTTTTATGTTGGCGCAGAACGATACTGCTCCCAGTAAGTCACATTCCGTTAATACACAATAATAAGAACTGCATACTTGATTACAGTAAATGCCGTTAACGTTCTTAAGCACTTTTTTAGCTGGTGTTTTCAGCGATCACAGTTGTTTAATAGTAACAACTACCACTCCCACAAGGCACAGTAGTTTTTAGTCACATGACTAATAGGAACTCTATTAAACTTTGAATGGTATCCTTACGCGGTAAATAAAACGGGCGAGTATATCGGTTTTTGGCAAGACGTGAGCACCGCTTTAATACAGATTCGCTGAGGTACGTTCATGAGGCATTTATAAGGTATTGGCAAAATGAATGGTCCAGGCTTACGAATTATTCATGGCAATTCATGAATATATGTTGTCGTTTTTTTAAAGGCACGATTACTCACGAGCGTGTGAAGGACCGTTTATTTTCCAGACCATTGGATTATATTTTTTTTCGCTATCACAAGGTATGTCAATTAACAGACGCTTTTTAAAGACACACACTAATGTGGATGTAAGTTTGGAAATGACAGGAGCACCATATTTCTTACAGATGATTATGAAATCGGATGATTCGGCAATTGCATAGAAAAAACTTCCCTGGAAATCCTTTGGTCAGCACCTGGTCCTGCTTTAATCAGGTCAGCTACATTCTATACTTATTTGAGGGTGTTATCGGAGAGAGTAAGCAGCACAGCACTTTTCAACTCAGGTGGCAATAGTACATTTGTTGATGTATGTACAACCATGCAACATTTGTATCAGTGCTCCCTTCACACCTCGCCATAGCCTTGTGCCCCAAAACGCTTGTATTGATCATCACAGGTTCAAACTGTGTGATCCTGGACACATCGCCCACCCCTCCTTTGTCCCCGATCTCTGGCAAAGGTGGGAGCGCTTAGAAGCAAGCGTATACCCGTGTTAAGCAGCATATATGGAACTGGGTCGGTACATTGGCAGCTGCGGCTAGCGCCCCCCTCCAACACCCCCACCGCTCCCCCATCCCAGATGTAAGTCTCCCGCGACCAGTATTGACTACTTTACATGTCTCTACCTGGGAGTTCATTCCGTAGGGACCCGGGCTCACTTAGCTGACGTCTCAGGGCAGGGAAGGATGTGCGCTGTCACGGTGCCACCCACTACCCCCACCCCCCCGCTCTCATATAACACATGTAAGTACGTGCCTGCGGTGGCCCTGTCTTTGCATTCCTATTTGCATTCAGTTCTCTTGTAAGGACATTTCATACTCCCACAATTTAAATCATCCCTCAAGGTAGAGCTTTGTGAGTTTATCAGGAGCCCGGGAAAGGGTACCAACATGCTACAATAGAAGTCGGAAAAGTGCCTGCCACAGAGATCTGAGTAACCTGCAGGGGTAATATTCGAATATATACAGGGCTAACTTAGATTTTCCTCCTTTGGTACTTGATGATATACGAGTCGTTAGATTTTATAATGGAGAAAACCTTTGTTAGCAGGACTGCAACAATGGCAAGTTGTGCGGCAGCAGGGGCTCTATGAACGCACACTTTGTTGCTGTTACAACCACAGGAAGACTGCGAGGGTTCTCGCAGAGTGAACGCCGACGTGGCCATGTTTAACTGTGTATTTCGCAGCACATTTCACTGTTGTAACCCATGTGTGCAGCACCAGTACTATGAGCCTCTGGTGCTCAGTGCCAGAAAGGCTGCAGCACAGTAACTTTCTACAGTACAGAAATCCAAGCTTGTGAGCACGATGCTGCGGTCCAGTCCTAGATATTCTTACCAGCCTGCCAGTTCTCTTCAGATTGCAGCTCCTTTACTCCCCCACTGGAGATCTAATGTAAGTATCGCACCTGCCGCTGTCCATGGCAGCGTGCAGCAGAGTGCGGCGTGCAGTAGAGTGCGGCGTGCAGAATAGTGTAGAGTGTAGAATAGTGCAGTGTGCAATAGAGTGCAGAGTGCGTGCAAAATGAGTGCAGAGTGACAGTGAGTGCAGGGGCAGAGTGAGTGCAGGTGCACATTCATACAGTTGCAATATTTCATATAGATACATTTAATAATGTCTGATCTTACCTACAACTGTGTCAATGAAAACGTTTTCCTTTTTGAATATCAATAAACAACTTTTACTTGCAAAGAGTGTTTTTTTCCACAGACTGTAAATCAAAGTTACAAACACATATTATACGTATAGTTTGTGTGTGCGCAGAGGAAGCAGTATGTGGGATTAGTGTACAGTGAGAGTGAGTGCAGAGTGAGAGTGAGTGCAGAGTGAGTAAGTGTAGAGTGAGTGCAGAGTACAGAGTGAGTGCAGACTGAATGTGAGTGCAGAATAAGTGTGAGTGTAGAGTGAGTGCAGGTGCAGAGTGAGTGAAACTGCAGAATGAGTGCAGAGTGAGTGTGACTGCAGAGTGAGTGTGATTGGAGAGTGGGTGCAAAGTGAGTGCAGGTACAGAGTGAGTGCGAGTGCAGAATGACTGCAGAGTGAGTGTGACTGCAGAGTGACAGTGACTGCAGTCTGTGAGTGTGCAAGGTAAACAGTGTGTGAGTATGCAGGGTGCAAAGTGTGTGAGTGTCCAGGATGAACAGTGGATGTGCAGAGTGAGCAGTGTACGTGTGTAGGGACACTGTGAGTGTGCAGGAGACAAACACTAAAACTAAGTTCACCACACACATACATAGGACCACACACATAAAAACCACACACATACCACACTCACCACTACACACCACCAGCCGTCAGTGCACGCTTTCACCAAGCACAAACACCACCAGCCATCAATGTACGCTTTCACCAAGCACAAACCACACCATGCGTCAGTGCAGACTTCCACCACGCACACAACACCAAATGTCAGTGCATGCTTTCACCAAACACACACACACCCCACCAGTGTCAGTGCACACTTTCATAAGTCACACACAACACCAGCTGTCAGTGCACTCTTTCACTAGGCGCACTTGCCACCAGCTGTCAGTGCACCCTTTCACCAAGCACACACATTACCAACTATCTCTGTACACTTAACAGGCACATACACTACCAGCCGTCAGTGCACGCTTCCACCAGGCACACACACCTCCACCCGGCACTGCATGCTTCCACCAAGCACACATACCACCAGCCATCAGTGCACAATTTCTACAGGCACACACACCACCACCCATCAGTGCACACATCAATTGTTAACCCATCTACAATTAACTATTGTAGCAATCGCACTATGCTGTGCATGCACCATTGCTACTAGTCCAATCCAACACACATATTTCCACTACACACCACATGCATACACTCCATAACACATGGCTACAAGACATTGTCATTTACAATGTCATTACCTCCAACTCAAAAAAAAATCCGAGACCTATTGCATTTCTAATGCTTGTTCTTTTTCTTCCTCTTTTCTGCATGTTAGAAACGGTTCATTGTTCCAAAATGTTCTTGTGAAACATGACTTTTTCTAACCTATCGCACCTAATACGCACTGTCACTACTGTATAGTGCGATCTCTTATGCAATGCAATTTTTGTCTTACTTTTGACATTAGATATCTCTCCCTGTTATTGTTTCAGGTAGCTAATCAAAGGGAGAACTGAATTTTCGTGAAATACGACTCTTGGCATATAACTGCATTTTTATCATTTGTTCATCGCTGTTAGCACTTCCTTTATTAAAGTAGTTTTTAAAGCACACAGTTTATTTAATTGAACAAATTGTGGCTTCTTTTAACTTGCGCTAACATGCAAATTTAGTTTTTGGGGTGTACTTTTACAATGATTTTTAATTATCTGCAATAAAGACTAAATAAATAATCATCACATATTAGGACTATTTTAGACAGATCCAAAAGAGACATTTAATGAAAACTAAGATTGTTTCAATGGAAATTGAGACCACTGAGTCATCAGTATTGATAATTGGAATTTCTAGAGGACTATCAGACATGCACAAAGACGTTATCAGCAAACAGCATACCTATGTTTAGTGTACAGAAGTAAAATGGCAAGTAAACCTGAAGTCATAGTTAACGAACATACGGTCCATTCTCAGTTCACAGTTCATACGCACTACTTGGGTAAGCGTCTGCTTTAACCCAACCGGACGGGCCTTTTGCTTCCGGTGTCCACTCACTCCCGGATAACCATCGGGTTCCCACCCGGCCGGGTGACCTTTTCACTTCCGGTGTCCACACATTTCCTTCTGGGTAAGCGTCCGGTGTGTACCCCCTTTGTTACCTGGGCGAGCCGATGTGCTACTCGCCCGTCAAACCTGATGTGCTTCCCGCCCGTCAAGCCTGATTTACTGTTCCCCCACCCATCTTTGCGAGGTGACCCGGTAACCGGAATCCCAACTTCCTCCATGCCACAGGCTCTGCCCTCTGTTGCGTAATTGTTTACTTCCGGTTCACCTGAACCCAGGGGGGGCTCGGGGAGCTTGCCAGTGACCCCCTGGGTCCTGACTGCCCTGTTTGTGGTCTGTGCCCGCTTCGCAACCTGCTTTTGTATTCCTTTTGGATCGCTTTGTAAGTACCGCCATGCCTCGCTGGGAGCTATCACTGCCAGAGAGGCCCCTTTAAATACGCGTACCCCCGCCACATTCCTAACCCTAGATTTACGGCTGAGCTGGCCCAGCCCTATTCTCTGGTGGGCCCGCTCTTTCTCCTTCCTTATCTACAGCCAATCCTCTATTGGTGCTCGGGCTCCGCTTCCCGGGGGAGGCCTCCACTGAGACCCCCGGTCCAGCCACTGTCCCCCTCCCCCTGGGGAGTGGAGGTCTGAACCAAGGGGCATATATGTGACATTTACCGACTGTTAGAAATGGGGTAGCCAATTCTAGGGGGGGTAGCATAAAGCAGAGCGGGCAGGACAAACTCCTGAGGACATGTGTGAAGCATCCACGCTTTGCACACAGACTACAAACCAGGCACACCACAAAAAGAGACACAACACCAGTTCTGGTTGGAAAAAGAATAATTTTTGTATTAGGTCCAACCTGTAAACGTAAAACACAGTAATTACAACGGGGCGCCAGGGCAATGTATGCAAGGGGGATTATTTACAGGGGTAATTAGAAAAACAAGTAAAAGGTGAGTCCATTAGTTTCCATGCTGAAATAAAAAGAGCGTTATCAATTGGCCTAAAAAGTCAGGGTCAGTATTGCAGGGAAAACGCAGGCATTAATCCTTGGCATAATTTTAGCAGTAGGCTTTAAGAATAAAATAAAACATTAGGCATAAACGCAGCATGACTGGTATTAGCCCCTCCAGCAAAATGGAACAATAGGCACTCATTATCAACATCAGGCCTAGGCAGGCATCATGGGGCAAGGAACAAGGAAATGCCCCTCTACCATTTCTCAGGGGCACATTTTTGGAGATCCCACAAAACCTCAACATGACGCAGTAACCGGGTTGCATTATAAAACATTTAGTATGCCACTTCCAAGATAAAACACTCCTAGTGCCAGGGGAACCTTACAATAACTCGACAGGAGTACCAAGATCACAGTAGAGTCACACTTGGCAGGAGCCCAGCGATATCGCCATTACCTATGCCCACATTCTTTAGGGGCAACACATGGACAACCGGTTACCTCAGGGGTCTCAAACAGGGGTAATGGGAGCAGTCTCCTGCCCAGTCCAGCGTTGGACCATACAATTTCCCCTAATTCTCAATGTGGGCTCTCCTGATCTCTCTGTCTCCTTCTCCACCGGGCCACAGGTGGTGTCAGGAGTGGGATCGTATCCCAGTTCTTATATCTTCAGAGGCTTTAATTAGAGCTGTTTCAGTACCATGTGATTTACGAAACCCAAATTGAGTGTCGTCTAACAAATGGTGGTCCTCAATATATTTGGAAAGTTGTTGGTTCATCACCTTTTCAGCCACTTTGGCCAGAAAAGGTAGGGTAGCTATAGGCCTATAGTTCTTGGTGTCCTCTGGATCCAAATGAGATTTTTTTAGAAGTGGTTTAAGAATAGTGTTTTTCAATGACTTCTTGACCCCAAAACCTATGTTGTGACACCAAAATGAAGTATATATGCCTCATGGTTCCTGAAATAGAACTTCACTGCAACAAATCCGCCATAACTTCTTTAATGATCCAAAAGCACAAATCCAAAATGAAAATCTTTGTACAACAATAATTTTATGGAGGTATATTAGGGGACCGGAATTACTGGGTACAGATGCCAATCTATTAAAAATACAAAGATTGCAAGCACTAGAATTTAAGAAAGAATGTGACAGAAGTAAGGCAATACTCTTTTTTAATTCTTCACGGCAGCAGGCACAGCAAGCTAATTTGCACGGCTTTGGAACGCTGCTTGGTTTAGTTTGCAGTTTATACTGGCATTAGCGAGCATCACCTTGGGCGTGGTCAGTGCATCATAAATGTGTGACTAATGCATTTTAGGGTATTGATGTGCACACAGCACTAAAATGTGTTAATAAATGCCTGACGCATGGTACTTGGCAGGACTGGATATAAAAATGCCCCCAATCTGGTATTGTAGGTGTTGTGTATGGGGCTTCCTTTCAGCTTGGTTGGTAGAGAACCACCCAGTATTGAATTAGCAATTTGTTGACAGGAAAGGCCATGTTTTATACACAGGACTTGTGTGAATCATTTTCACTAGCTGTCCACTTTTTTGTCTATAAAATAGTATTTGAATAACGCAGTTTTTAGGATGCTAGGGTCTTTGCAGGCCATAAACTGATGTTACGTGGTTTGTTGCCTTTTTTTTTGTCTTGTCCAAGACTGGGCTTGCACTGTTAGCTTGTGTATCCTTTATTTAAATTAAAGGGTGGGCTTAGAACCTAACCTTTACTTACTATTGGTTGGCTTCATTGTCACTATCATTTCCTTGATTCTCATTGATCAGCATTTGGCGGTTTAACCTTCTCTCTTTGTGGGTTTGTCTCTTCGGTGGAGCATGGACTGAGTACTGCTTAATGTTTTTATTAGTGTCCTTCCACTGTTTGCGCTTGAATTCAGGCACTTTGACACTGTAGCAGATTTATTTCATGTTCAAAAGCTCTATTGTGATTTTCACAAAAGGCAAGACATGACCCGGACCAGACAGTATTTTGAAAAATGTGTTTTTATTAGTGGAGGTAACCCACTCGTACAGAACACAATAGTATCCAAATCCCACTCTTTCGGTCTCAGTCCTCTCTTATTGTATTGTATATTGGATTTATATAGCGCTTATCACCCAGGGGTCTCTAAGCGCTTGCCTTGGGAACCCGTCCTGGCTTTTCCCTGTGAGATAGCCCCTACAGGGCATCCGCAAGGTGAAAGCGAGGCATCCCGCCGCGGTGGGCCGTTGTGGAGATTAAGCAAGCTTAATGCCCAGAGTTGCAGAGTGTGAACCCATGATTAGGTCAGGCACCGAAGCAAGAATTATCGAGTCCGTGGACATTTGAACTCAAGACCCTGCCGCGTCGGGAATTGAACCCTGGTCCCGGGTCTGACCTCTGCTTCAGGGTCTGCCTGCTCTAACCAGTGAGCCACACTTCTCCATCGGGTTTCTCTCCTCTTGATGCACCCTCAAGCTGGAGACTGTACCTTTGGGAAAACAGAAAGGAGAGGCGTGTAAGACATGTTTCAAGATAATAAACAAGCAGTCACCAAAATCACCATCAGGTGCCTTCAGTGAAATAGAACAGAGTCCCCTGTTCCAGGTACGGTGAGTGAAAAAGGCTCTCGTGACCGCTTCTTCCTTTTTAATGCCAGACTTCCACTCTCAGTACATAACTAAGGAGGCTTAGGCACTTCCTCCCAGGCGATTTGATACCTGTCTCCCATTAACCTGGTCTCTCACTCCGACGAGGGACTTAAACAAAATGTGGCAGAGAAAAGGACAGAAAAAGGAATACTATGTTGAAAGGAACGGTAAACCAGATAGCTAAAGTGCTCAAAACATTGCATACAAACAACTGCCCTCTGTGCAACCTCACAAGCCCACCAGATATGCCTGTGATAGCAGCCACCAAGTAAGTGTGCATGCCCCTTAAAAATAAAAATAATGCTTGTGGTTGTAAATAGATGGACATCTACAATGTACGTACAAGAGGAATAAATACTAACTGTAAGGTGGGAATAAGTCATCGTTCTGATGTGTTGAGAACTCGGACATTTAACGGAATTTGACTTGCCCGAAGCAGTGCCGATCTGAGTCAACATAAACTAGACACACAAGCTTTGGCAGGGAGCCAGCATGCGCGCACACACAGCTGAAAAAAAAAGTAACTGGAGAGTGGTGAATGCGCGCCCTGCATCTGGCTTCAATGCCCAGCATCTGGCTTCAATTACCACGGCCCCTGACAGATGGAAAAAAAAAAGAACACGAAAAATCACGAGCATTCAGGAATGTTTGGGTAGCTTTTTGGAGACCCTGATTATAGGACTCTTGGCTCCGCCCACACTGCTTCGCAGTGTGTGACGTAGGCCCGAGCCCTAAAAAATTCTGTTGCGCTGTGAGTCA
>NW_028251507.1:0-50828 GCF_964263255.1 Lissotriton vulgaris
AAGACATAGCGCACAAGTACATTTCCACCTCATTCCCAGTGCTTAATTTGTGCCGGTGCTTGCCGGTGCTTAGCACCGGCACTTAATTATCAGGGCCGGGTCTACGTGCCTTAAGTGCGCGTAATTGATTTTATAGTATTTAGTGGCTCAGTCAGTGCCACTGCTTCACACTGCTGCTCTACCACGTAAATGCTGCTTTTAGACGTACTGGCATGGCTGTTGTAACTTACATGTTGAAGTACTGCAGCGGCTCAGCGTTGCCGTCCCAGTGGGTGGGACACTGATTGTTGGGCAGGGACTTGGGCTGTGCGCGCCAAGTAGCGTGCAAAGTTTTTTTCAAAATTATTCCAATGCGCGGATTGCGCACGCATTCGCTGCTTTGGCACCCAGCACAGTGCACACCGCATACCCGGCCGCACGGCCGCCTCGCACTTCTCACCACCGAGTCAGGAACTTCCGAACAGAACATGGCAATTCAGTTCATGATTCAAAGAACGGTTCACCAGCGTCGCTAAGTGAAAGTAAGTCAATGTAAGTGTGAAACCGAAAGTAAGCCAGCCAGCAGCAAGAAGCTGCCAGGCAGGACGACGTTGTTGTGGTGCAAGTCGCCACGTCACGTGCTGCATTGGCGACTGTAGGAGAGTAGGGTCTGCAATCCTATGATCACCCAGATTTTTTGCTTTTGTTTCACTGGTTTACGACTTTCTCTGGCTGTGGGCCTGCCAATCAGACCCACAGCCTGGCTGTTCTCTTTCTAAATTACGATATGTACCCTAGGTGCATTTACCAATTGGTACTGGGCCACCTTATCAGACCCCATAACGCAGGGCATAGGTGTACCCAGGGCCGCCAGGGGCTGCAACATGTATTATGCCACCCCTGGCTGGCCTCCTAAATTTGACACAACTGGCTGCGTGACAGCTGGGGCAAAGTCGTGTAATCACCCTTTGCTTTAGGTATAGTAGCTCTATATCTAACCATACAATGGACACCCGAGTTCCTATCAGTCACTCCTATGGCAGGCCTTGACAATCCTGAAGGCAGAGTGCGGGGGCTCGTGTGAACTGTGTTCTGGCCCGAGCCGAGCCTGGTTGCAGCTTGCGGAATCAAGACCCAATGGCTGTTCCATGATAACGCGTACCCTATCGGTAACTCCGGTGTCGCGTTATCAAGGCATGTCGAGTAAGGTGTCATACGAATCGGGATGCTGCCCTCTCACCAACTCTGGCGACGAGGTTAGCATTCCGCCCTTCTAGAGGGACACGACATGTACGTAACTGTGAACCCCGGTTAAAGTTAACTAAAGCCTCAGCTCCACAAAATGGATGCTGCCACCACAGACACGAGTCTGACCTCCTGCTGCTGGGAGTCCTTCCAGCGAGGAGCGCTTGGACAAAGGGTTTCCTGTCGAGGGCGGTGTTCGCACCGTCCCAGACAGGGTTTGTGTATTCTGGGTAGGTAGGGCTTTTGCGAGAAGGTGACTGCGGAGTGGCACCCCGGTGCTCACTACGCATCGGCCGGTCAGAACCAGTTCCAGGGGCGCCAGCCCTGGCCTGGGGAAAGTCCGGCAGGGGAGAGGGGTGTAACTACCCCCCTTCCTGGTCCCACCCTTAGGGCAGGACCTAGTCATGTACCCACCCCTTTCTTTAGAATAAAGGCCGGAGCGGGGACCCTTCCAAATTAGATCATCTTTGAATCAAGAACTACTTTCTACGAAAGGACATTCGAGACTCTTCTCAAGATTTCTCCCTTGGACTAAGGAGTAGTCACCCTGCATCAGCGGGCACCAACTAAGAACTCTGCGGTTTGCTGTAAGTCCTTCCTCAAGGAATCCGACGGCCCAGCTCGACGAGAACCGGCTTCCCTGGCACCTCTGACCTCTACCCACGTCATCAGCTCAGCTGGGATCTGTGGGTGCGACGAGACCTCGAGGGACCGGCCATCATCAGAACCTGCACGCTCTTAACCAGCACGACCATCGAAGCGATTCTCTGGTGAGTGCTCTGGGGTCCGAGAAGCCCCGACCCTGAGCCGCTCCAGCACCGAAGTGCAGTCTCCCAGCATCTCCACGATCTGCGTGGGGCCCTTCTGCTCGCTGCTCAGCACGTTGTCTGGTCACTAGCCGCTGGCTTGTGCCCTTCTGTGACGACATCCGACAATCAACACTGCTGGTCTGGTTGCTCCAGACTGGCCCTTGCGAGAAGCATCCCGGACCCTCCTGGTCCACTCAAGACGCCATCTTAGGCCCACCACGTGGCCCTGAGATCTGCCAAAGCTTGTTGCCCCATCATGGGCTCAGCGACGCCGACAGCATCATCCTTCGTGGGACAGCTCGCACCTCCACCGTGGTCGCCGACAACGCCTCCTGGTCCGTGAGACTGCAGAGCCTAGCGTCGCCCACTCACCTGGTCGAGGTGACGGCCAACCGGTGCCCCCCTGGTACCCTCTGACTACTGGCTAGTAGTACGAACTTGGTCCCCTCTGCTTTCAGGTATCAACAATCTCGGATCCAGGCTTGGATCTCTACGAACTATTCATCACTGGTCGCCGGCCAGCAACTTCTTTTCTTCCGGCTCCTGGCTCGTCAGCGAAGACCCCGACGCCTGTAAGACTTGTGCAGCCGCAGCCCTCGTGGCTAGGTAACTCGGCATTTCGGTGCCTGCATAGCCTCTTTACTCTAGGGTCCCGAGTCCCTCGCTTCCGACTTGCCTTATCGGGTCCGCCCGAGACCTTAAACTTTCCGTGTCCTCGGACACTTGTTTTAATTGTGCACTTGAAGTATTTTCATAAGAGATTTGGTTTGTGGTTAGTACCCTGTCCTCATATAGAGTACAGGGCTGTTGTGAATCTTAATAAATATCCTGTTTATTTTCATAACACTTGTGTGGTGTCCTTTCACTTGGTGTTCAAGGGGTACATGTGTGGTAAACAGCTGGCTTAACACGCCCTCTCGAGTCTTTAGCCTTAGACTGCTCGTATCCACGCTACTAGGATAGCTGGTCTATAGGTTGACTTACAACCAATCATCATAAGGGTCGTTTGGAACGATACATAGCGGTCGCTAGAATAGCGAACGCTGCATATCGGGCCAACTTCTCACATTGGTGGCAGAGGTGGGATTTGAGCTTGCTGTTGTTTTACCACACGTATCCTAAGAATATCTTGTTGAAAGATCACATAAGTACTGTTAGTACATATAACTAAAGCTTAGAATACTCTGAGTTCTACTGAACCAGCTGCTGCAGCTCCTCAAGGCTTAGCACACCTTGGCTGCAACTCTTAGCGAGGGAACAGTAGGTAAACACATAGTGTAGGTAGGTGCATCACTTACACCACACTAGAAACAGTATGTCGGACAAAGGAGGAAACTCTGAGTCTCCCCTTGTGTCAGTTGACCCTCCACAGGTCATCCCGTCGAGATATACTGTGCTGAGCTTCAAGGAGTTAAGACAAGTGTGTCACTCCAGGAAGATCAAGCAGGGGTCTAACCCCACAACGTCCTTTCTGATTGGTCTCTTGGAGACTTATGATGCCAGAAAAGCTGAGACCCTTCCCAGCTCTTCTAATCCAGAAGGAGACATGCCTCCCCTCGAGGGAACCAGAGGCGATCCTGACCTCATCCACCTCTCCACGGAGACTGACGAGGTAGAGGACGATGAGAATGAGGATCCCTCTGGGGATGAGGCAGATAAGGGACAGGTAGAAGTCGGAAGACTAAGCAGGTCCAACTTAAGCAAACATGACAGTGGTACTGGGGGACTCCTGGGGCCACTATCAGGTCAGCTTAACATTGGGAATGGACGAGCCAGATCTCTGTCAAGAGACTCTGGCAGATCCCTTCAAACCAATGGCTCTCACAACTCTTCGCAAAGAGGGATGACGTCCCCTCAGCGGAGAGTGTACGAAGCTAAGGAAAGGGCAGCTAATCTGAGGATCGAAAGGGAAGAACTTGCCCTGGCCAAAGAAAGGCTTGCCTTTGCGAGAGAGCAACAGTTAAGTGGGGTAGTCCCCACTGGTGGCAGCAATATACCTAGCAATAGGGAAAGGAGTTTTGATACGAAACACCTTGGTAAGATAGTGCCCCCCTTTAAACAAGGGGACGACATCCACAAATGGATTACTGCTTTGGAGAGGGCCTGCACTGTGCAAGGTGTTCCCCAGAGTCAGTGGGCAGCTATCTTGTGGCTCTCCTTTGAAGGTAAAGGAAGAGACAAGCTCCTCACCACAAGGGTGGAGGATGCGAACGATTACCAAGTCTTGAAAAATACACTCGTTGAAGGGTTCGGCCTAACCACTGAGCAGTACAGGGTGCTGTTCAGGGATACCCAGAAAACGCAGTCTCAAGATTGGTCTGACTTTGTCGATTGTGCCACTAAGGCTTTTGAGGGCTGGTTGCTGGGCAGTAAGGTTACTGATTACAAAGGATTGTATAATTTGATGATGAGAGAACAAATTTTAAACAATTGTCAGAACCAGCTGTTGCATCAGCATCTTGTCGACTCGGATCTGACCTCTCCCCAAGAATTGGGAAAGAAGGCAGACAGATGGGTTCGTACGAGAGTTAAACAGAACCAGGGCCAGAATCAAGGTGGTCAGAAGAAAGCAGACCAGAAGGGTAAAGATTCTAAGGGGGAACAAAATGACCAGAAGTCTTCGACAGGTCCCCAACAACCCAAAGAGGGTGGGGGTCAGGCTCCCCAAAAGAAGAAAGAAGGCCAATCCAAAAGATGGTGCCAGTACTGTAAAAGTAAATCTCACTGGTTTAGTGAGTGCACCAAGAAAGGAGGAGGGCAGACTCCTGCCACTGCAGCCCCTAAGGCACCTGTGCCCCCTAGTACAGTCAGCAGTGGTAGTGCGCCTCCCAAGGGTTTAGTAGGGTTAACCCTGGGTTCTGAGGGGCGTGACAACTTAGTTGGCACACTCACTCAGGCTGTCCTTGTCAGTACAGGGGACGTGGACGTGTCCCCTGACATAAGTCCCAATACTTTGGGCAAATACCGACAGACGCCTTTCATAAATGGAAAAATGGCTCAGGCCTATAGGGACACTTGTGCCAGCGTCACCATGGTGACGCCTAACTTTGTGGACCCTGGACAGATCATGCCAGGTACAGAATTCCTGGTGACCAATGCAAGCAATGTCACTACCAATCACAGTATGGCAATTGTAGCTTTCTCCTGGGGAGGGGTAACTGGCCAAAAGAAGGTTGTAGTTAGTCCAGACCTCCCAGTGGATTGTTTGTTGGGCAATGATTTGGAGTCATCACAATGGTCAGAAGTGGAGCACCGGACTCACATGGAAATGTTAGGTTTGCCAGCACATGTGTTCGCTGTGACCAGGTCACAGGTCAGGAAATGCCCCACTGAACAGGTGCTGGATCCTGGAACAACGGACCAGACACCTCCCAAGAAAAAGAGCAGTAGGGTTAAGGCTGCGCCTTCCCCCTTGCCCCAGGTCGTGGATCAAGTCTCAGAGGAGGCTGACCTACAAGAATTGAGGGAAACTGAGCCTAGGGAGTTCGAACTTGATCAAGTTGAATTCTTGGGTTCAGGGGGACCCTCAAGGGAAGACCTGGGGAAGGACCAGTTAGACTGCCCTTCTCTTGAACCCCTCAGACAGCAGGCTGCTGCTGAGGCTGCTGGGAACGCCACAGGTACCCACAAGGTATACTGGGAAGATGGACTCCTGTACACTGAGTCAAGAGACCCCAAGCCTGGCATGACCAGGAGGCTGGTTGTACCCTTGTCTCAGCGAGGTTTCCTACTTACCTTGGCCCACGAGATTCCCTTAGCAGGTCACTTAGGCCAGACGAAGACGTGGGACAGGCTTGTCTCACACTTTCACTGGCCTCATATGAACGAAGATACCAAGGAGTTTTGCCGCTCCTGTGTCACTTGCCAAGCCAGTGGTAAGTCAGGTGGCACGACAAAGGCCCCCCTTATACCAATGCCTGTGGTGGGGGTGCCCTTTGAACGGGTGGGGATCGACATCGTCGGTCCCATGGAACCACCAACAGCATCAGGGCACAAGTTTATACTGGTGGTAGTGGATCATGCCACCAGGTATCCTGAAGCTATTCCCCTTAGGACCACTACAGCACCTGTTGTGGCAAGAGCCCTAGTTGGAGTATTCTCCAGAGTGGGCTTCCCTAAGGAGGTCGTCTCCGACAGAGGTGCAAACTTTATGTCGAGCTACTTAACTGCTATGTGGAAGGAATGTGGTGTCAACTACAAGTTCACTACACCCTATCACCCACAATGCAATGGGCTTGTTGAAAGATTCAACAGGACCCTAAAAGGGATGATTCATGGACTACCGGAAAAGCTTCGGCGTAGATGGGACGTCCTGATCCCCTGCCTCTTGTTCGCCTACAGAGAAGTCCCACAGAAGGGGGTTGGCTACAGCCCTTTTGAACTTTTGTACGGACATCCTGTAAGAGGACCCCTGTGTTTGGTGAAGGAAGGATGGGAGAGACCTCTCAAAAAGCCTGCAGCCAACATAGTGGACTATGTGCTTGGCCTCCGCTCGCGGATGGCTGAATACATGGAGAAGGCATCTGAAAACCTTAAGGCCAGCCAAGAACTCCAAAAAGCTTGGCATGACCAAAAGGCTGTCTTGACTGTTTATCAGCCCGGACAGAAGGTGTGGGTGTTGGAGCCAGTGGCCCCAGCAGCACTCAAGGACAAATGGTCCGGGCCCTACACCATCCTGGAGAAAAAGGGAGAGGTCACCTACCTGGTCGACCTGGGAACTCCCCGGAGCCCCCACAGGGTGCTTCATGTCAACAGGCTCAAGGCACATGTCGACAGGAAGGACATGAGTTTGCTCATGGCCCTAGATGAGGGACAGGAAGAGGAGAGTGACCCTCTCCCCGACCTGCTCACTCAGAATCCTGACGATGGATCGGTAGATGGTGTTGTCTTTTGTGGCAGCCTCTCCGAACATCAACAGAGCGACTGTAAACAGGTTCTTCAGTCGTTCAGACATATGTTTTCTCTAACACCCAGTCAGACCAATTGGTGCACCCATGAGGTCGACACTGGTGACAGTCTGCCCGTTAAGAGTAAAATCTACCGGCAGCCTGATCACGTCAGAGACTGCATCAAGAGTGAAGTGCAGAAAATGTTGGAGCTGGGAGTCATTGAACCCTCGGATAGCCCTTGGGCTAGTCCCGTAGTTCTAGTGCCGAAACCTCACACCCCGGGCGGTAAGAAAGAGATGAGGTTCTGCGTAGACTACAGGGGTCTCAATGCAGTCACTAAGACTGACGCCCACCCAATACCAAGGGCAGACGAGCTTATCGATAGATTGGCTTCGGCCAACTACTTAAGTACGTTTGACCTGACAGCTGGGTATTGGCAAATCAGGTTAGCTGAGGACGCCAAGCCTAAGACCGCATTTTCAACCCCTGGTGGGCATTATCAGTTCGTGGTGATGCCCTTTGGTCTGAAAAATGCACCTGCCACCTTCCAACGGTTGGTGAATCAAGTCCTTACTGGGCTGGATGACTTCTGTGCGGCGTATCTTGACGATATTGCTGTCTTTAGCTCCACCTGGGAGGATCACCTGGTCCACCTGCGGAAAGTGTTAGAGGCCCTGCAAGCAGCAGGCCTCACTATCAAGGCCACCAAGTGCCAGATAGGGCAGACACAGGTTGTATACCTGGGCCACCTTGTAGGTGGAGGCCAGGTTCAGCCACTGGAGAGCAAGATACAGTCAATCAGGGACTGGGCTCCTCCAACCACCCAGACTCAGGTTCGAGCTTTCTTGGGCCTGACTGGATACTACCGGAAGTTTGTCAGGAACTATGGTTCCATCGTGACACCATTAAACGAACTGACAAGCAAGAAAATGCCAAAAAAGGTTCAGTGGACAGCGAGCTGTCAAAAAGCATTCGATGACCTAAAGCAGGCCATGTGCACGGCACCTATCCTCAAGAGTCCGGACTACTCCAAACCATTCATTGTCCAAACAGATGCTTCTGAGTTGGGTGTGGGAGCTGTTCTTTCTCAACTGAATTTTGATGGTCAAGACCAGCCCATTGCTTTTATAAGCAGAAGGCTGACCCCTAGAGAGAAGAATTGGTCAGCTATTGAGAGGGAGGCCTTTGCTGTGGTTTGGGCCCTGAAGAAGCTGAGGCCATACTTGTTTGGCACTCACTTCAAGATTCAGACCGACCATAAGCCCCTCTTGTGGCTAAATCAGATGAAGGGTGAAAACCCCAAACTGCTTAGGTGGTCCATTTCCCTACAGGGGATGGACTTTACAGTGGAACATAGACCTGGTACTGATCATGGCAATGCCGATGGGCTCTCCAGATATTTCCACTTAGAACAAGAAGACTCACCTGGTCAAGGTTAGCTTATTGTTCCGACGTTTGGGGGGGGGGTCATGTAGGAGAGTAGGGTCTGCAATCCTATGATCACCCAGATTTTTTGCTTTTGTTTCACTGGTTTACGACTTTCTCTGGCTGTGGGCCTGCCAATCAGACCCACAGCCTGGCTGTTCTCTTTCTAAATTACGATATGTACCCTAGGTGCATTTACCAATTGGTACTGGGCCACCTTATCAGACCCCGTAACGCAGGGCATAGGTGTACCCAGGGCCGCCAGGGGCTGCAGCATGTATTATGCCACCCCTGGCTGGCCTCCTAAATTTGACACAACTGGCTGCGTGACAGCTGGGGCAAAGTCGTGTAATCACCCTTTGCTTTAGGTATAGTAGCTCTGTATCTAACCATACAATGGACACCCGAGTTCCTATCAGTCACTCCTATGGCAGGCCTTGACAATCCTGAAGGCAGAGTGCGGGGGCTCGTGTGAACTGTGTTCTGGCCCGAGCCGAGCCCGGTTGCAGCTTGCGGAATCAAGACCCAATGGCTGTTCCATGATAACGCGTACCCTATCGGTAACTCCGGTGTCGCGTTATCAAGGCATGTCGAGTAAGGTGTCATACGAATCGGGATGCTGCCCTCTCACCAACTCTGGCGACGAGGTTAGCATTCCGCCCTTCTAGAGGGACACGACATGTACGTAACTGTGAACCCCGGTTAAAGTTAACTAAAGCCTCAGCTCCACAAAATGGATGCTGCCACCACAGACACGAGTCTGACCTCCTGCTGCTGGGAGTCCTTCCAGCGAGGAGCGCTTGGACAAAGGGTTTCCTGTCGAGGGCGGTGTTCGCACCGTCCCAGACAGGGTTTGTGTATTCTGGGTAGGTAGGGCTTTTGCGAGAAGGTGACTGCGGAGTGGCACCCCGGTGCTCACTACGCATCGGCCGGTCAGAACCAGTTCCAGGGGCGCCAGCCCTGGCCTGGGGAAAGTCCGGCAGGGGAGAGGGGTGTAACTACCCCCCTTCCTGGTCCCACCCTTAGGGCAGGACCTAGTCATGTACCCACCCCTTTCTTTAGAATAAAGGCCGGAGCGGGGACCCTTCCAAATTAGATCATCTTTGAATCAAGAACTACTTTCTACGAAAGGACATTCGAGACTCTTCTCAAGATTTCTCCCTTGTGACTAAGGAGTAGTCACCCTGCATCAGCGGGCACCAACTAAGAACTCTGCGGTTTGCTGTAAGTCCTTCCTCAAGGAATCCGACGGCCCAGCTCGACGAGAACCGGCTTCCCTGGCACCTCTGACCTCTACCCACGTCATCAGCTCAGCTGGGATCTGTGGGTGCGACGAGACCTCGAGGGACCGGCCATCATCAGAACCTGCACGCTCTTAACCAGCACGACCATCGAAGCAATTCTCTGGTGAGTGCTCTGGGGTCCGAGAAGCCCCGACCCTGAGCCGCTCCAGCACCGAAGTGCAGTCTCCCAGCATCTCCACGATCTGCGTGGGGCCCTTCTGCTCGCTGCTCAGCACGTTGTCTGGTCACTAGCCGCTGGCTTGTGCCCTTCTGTGACGACATCCGACAATCAACACTGCTGGTCTGGTTGCTCCAGACTGGCCCTTGCTTCCATCCTTGCGAGAAGCATCCCGGACCCTCCTGGTCCACTCAAGACGCCATCTTAGGCCCACCACGTGGCCCTGAGATCTGCCAAAGCTTGTTGCCCCATCCTGGGCCCAGCGACGCCGACAGCATCATCCTTCGTGGGACAGCTCGCACCTCCACCGTGGTCGCCGACAACGCCTCCTGGTCCGTGAGACTGCAGAGCCTAGCGTCGCCCACTCACCTGGTCGAGGTGACGGCCAACCGGTGCCCCCCTGGTACCCTCTGACTACTGGCTAGTAGTACGAACTTGGTCCCCTCTGCTTTCAGGTATCAACAATCTCGGATCCAGGCTTGGATCTCTACGAACTATTCATCACTGGTCGCCGGCCAGCAACTTCTTTTCTTCCGGCTCCTGGCTCGTCAGCGAAGACCCCGACGCCTGTAAGACTTGTGCAGCCGCAGCCCTCGTGGCTAGGTAACTCGGCATTTCGGTGCCTGCATAGCCTCTTTACTCTAGGGTCCCGAGTCCCTCGCTTCCGACTTGCCTTATCGGGTCCGCCCGAGACCTTAAACTTTCCATGTCCTCGGACACTTGTTTTAATTGTGCACTTGAAGTATTTTCATAAGAGATTTGGTTTGTGCTTAGTACCCTGTCCTCATAAAGAGTACAGGGCTGTTGTGAATCTTAATAAATATCCTGTTTATTTTCATAACACTTGTGTGGTGTCCTTTCACTTGGTGTTCAAGGGGTACATGTGTGGTAAACAGCTGGCTTAACACGCCCTCTCGAGTCTTTAGCCTTAGACTGCTCGTATCCACGCTACTAGGATAGCTGGTCTATAGGTTGACTTACAACCAATCATCATAAGGGTCGTTTGGAACGATACATAGCGGTCGCTAGAATAGCGAACGCTGCATATCGGGCCAACTTCTCACAGCGACTTGTTGTTGGCGTTGAGCCTGAGGAGTACCCCGGCGTAGGCTAGCGTAGCGGCCAGCAGTGAGTACTCTACTACTACTATTGGCCAGTGCCGCCCGTCAATAACCGCACGGCACCAGCCAACAGGTGAGGCAGGGCCTGTATAAAGTGTTTGCATCAGCAGCAGGCCTAATCAGTTAGCCTAAGTAAGGCTGTAGTGGCGCTACTGCAGTCAGTGTGTGTGTGCGTGTCCCTGTCCGCCCGGCCCGAACCGTTTCTTGCAGGGCCTATTGGTCTTTGGCATTTTTTGTTTGCTTCAATCTAAGTTTTTGGGGACAAAAGAGAGCACTGCAATTTTAAAACTGCTCGCATATTGTATAGGCCTCTGTCGTTCTCCCCCCTCCAATCACTGTGTGGATTCTGTGGGGGTGCTGGGGGTTCCGACAGGGCTTACGGCGCTGCAATGCACATTGCTCTGAAGAATGGACACACACACTCTTGCTATGCTCGTGTGGACCGGAAGTGCCATGCCACCTCCGTCCGTTTATTTAAAGCCTTCTGGCCACGCCTGGCCAGAAGGTGATACAATTGTGGGTAGTGCTTCCGGGGCTCAGCCTGAGACCCTCGGAGCACTAGAGCGCTACATCCCTTCCCAACTTGGACTTTGAAAATAAATAAACTAAACAGTTCAACATGCGAAGTCTGCCAGTTTGTGATTAGGCCGTGGGTTGGGCCTAAGGTTGTAGTGCCACTTGCCTCTCAGAGGTGTCGAGTTTCGAGAGGGTCCCGGTGATAGCGGAGATGTTTCTTCCGCCGTGTCTGGGGGCAGGCATGTGCTTGTTACATCTGTGTTTTCTTCTTCTTCCCTTGCTGTAGGTTGGTCATGGTTGTGGGGTTGTTCCCTCGTTGGTGGTATCTGTTTAAACCATGATATATTTCGAGTTACTTCCTCTCCGTTTCGGCTGGCTGTGATTGCTGTTCCCTTGGTTTCTTTGATGATCCAGGGTTCTGGTTCGAACGGTGTCTTGAACTTTCCTCCTGGTCTCCTTGTTCGGATTAACACTGTCTCTCCCAGGTTCAGGGTCCTTGTTTGGGCTCTCCTTTTGCGACTTGCCTTCTCGTTCGTCTTTCTCCTCCGTTCTTGTGTGTTTGCTGGTGAGTATGGTGCAGGGGCCCAATTGTCGGCCATGGGTAGTAGGTCCCTCCGGGGTCCAGCCAACATCAGGGCCCACGGTGACTGCAGGGTGGTGCTGTGTGGTGTGCTCCTGTATTCCCTTAAGAAGGCTTGCAGTACTTCTTCTGGGTCACTCCCTTCCGCAGATGATATTCGCAGCACTTTATTCACTGTCCTCATAAACCGTTCCACTTCGCCATTAGCTTGTGGCCATTGAGGAGTGATTCTGTGGTGTTTTATTCCCAAATTTTGCAGAAAGTCTTTGAAGTCGCTCCCTTGGAATGGGGTTCCATTGTCCGTCTTGATGACGAGCGGGATGCCGAACATTGCGAATGCCTTGCTGAGGATTGGGCGAATGTTCGCGAAGCTGGTTGATGCTGCTGTTTCTACTATGGGGTATTTAGTGTAGCTGTCAATTAGTACCACCGTGATCTTCCCATCCGGGAAACTCCCAAAGTCTAAACTTAGCCACGCCCACGGCGACGGGGCATGGTCTTCCGTGATCACTGGGGCTGGTACTTCAGGGCTACTGGTTATTTGGCATGCTCGGCACTCCCATACAGTGGTGTCGACGCTGTCTTCCAAGTTGGGGAACCATATTTTCTCCCGCATCTGAGCTTTCATCCTGCGGGTGCCTTGGTGTCCCTCGTGTGCTAAGGTGGTCGCTCTCTCTTGTAGAGTCTTGGGGATGACTACACGGGATCCCCTCAGTATCAGTCCGTTGTCAGGGCAGCTGAGGTCGTTGTGGATTCTCCAGAACTGGTGCAGGCGCGTTCTGTCAGTCTCGTTCCACCCACTGACATTCTTCAAGAAGTTCTCCCATGACCCTGACTGTATTGCTTCTCTCCCCCGTTGGATGACTGCATCATTGTCATAGTGGGAAATGATGGTGTCTGCAGTTAGAGCTCGGGGGCATGCTCCGGTTGATATCATTTTAATGAATTCTTCGGTCTGGCATTCTTGATCTGCGTTGTGGGGTCCTTCCGCGAGTGGGTGCCATGACAGAAAATCTGCCGGGTTTCTCGCTCCAGGTCGATAGACAAGGTACATTTGATATTGTTGAACTTGGATGGTCCAGCGTTCAATTCTCGGTGGTGGGTGTGGAGCTGTTCCTCGGAACAGAGAGATTAGTGGTTGGTGGTCCGTCACCATCCTGAATGGGTGGCCAGATATGTAGAGGTGAAAGTGGGTGCAGGCCCATTTTACTGCCAAGGCTTCTCTTTCGATTTGTGAGTATCTCGATTCTGTCGCTGTCAAGGCTTTGCTTGTGAACGCTAATGGGGCCCACACCCCCGGCTCTGTTTCCTGTGGGATTAGAGCTCCCAGTCCCACTGGGCTAGCATCCACCAGTATCTCTGTGGGTTTCGCAGTGTTGAAGTACGCCATTGTGGTGCTGTCTAATAGTGCATCCTTGATTTGGTGAAATGCCGTATTCTCGGTGTCTGTCCATTTCCACAAACTTTCTTTCTTCGTCAGATTTCTCAGAGGCTCCGCGATCGTGGCTAAGTTGGGTATGAACCTTGCACAGTATTGTGCCATCCCTAAGAAACTCCTCACTTCGGACGCGGTTGTGGGTGCTGGAGCGTTCTTGATGGCGTGAGATTTGCGTGGGTCCACCTTAACTCCTTCTGAGTCAAACACGTAGCCAAAGAATTCAATTGATTTCCTGAAGAACTGGCATTTATCTTTGTGTAAGGTGACGCCATACTATTCGAGCCTCTGCAGTGTGGCTCTCAATCTGTGGTGATGCTCCTCACTCGTTTTGGCGTGGATCAGGATATCTCGCTTACATTCAATACCCCTTGAAGTCCGGATAGTATTTCCTTAATTGTATTTTGAAAGATCTCAGCTGCGGACGATATGCCGAAATTCAGTCTTTTGTAACGCCGCAGCCCTAGGTGCGTCGAGAATGTTGTTATGTAGCGGCTCTCCTCCGCTAGCCTCAGCTGATGGTACCCTGCGTTAAGGTCTAGCTTAGAGAACCATTGGGCCCTGTTTAATTCTGTCAGAATGTCATCTACAGTTGGTGTGAGGTGCCGCTCCCGTCGTATGGCTTTGTTCGGGACCCTCATATCTATGCAGATTCGGATTTTGCCTGGTTGGCGTGGCTTCTCAGCTATTACCATTGGGGACACCCATGGTGTTGGTCCCGACACCTTCTCAATCACTCCCTGTGCTTCTAGCTGGTTCAGTTCTTTCTCTACTACAGTGCGCAGGTGAAATGGTATCCTTCGGTGTCTCAGTGCTACTGGTTGTATGGCGGGGTCAATGTGTAGTTTGATAGGCGGTCGCTTGATGGTTCCAAGGCCTTCAAATAGCGTGGGGAACATTTGCAGGATGTCTTCAGTCTGGAGCACTTTAACTGCGTTCGCAAACGCGATGAGGCGGAGGTCTTCCGCCGTATTGCTTCCGATGAGTAGGTCTGCTTTTTTAGGTCTCGTAGCGATACAGCGCGTCAGCGCTGTACTCGCCGAGATCTTATGTCAGGGACCATGCTACCCAGGAGACAGTGTCTGTCGCGCGCTTTGCCTCTTCAAGGAGGCGATTTCCGTTGGCCACGCGCACAAGACCGCGCGCTTCAGCAGTGATTACACATTTGATACATTTCACTGTGTGCGTCCACAAGACCGGGCGCTTCAGCAGTCATTACAAATTTGATACATTTTACTGTGTGCGTTCACAAGACCGTGCGCTTCAGCAGTCATTGCAGATTTGACACATTTTACGTCCGGGTGCATTTTTCAAAAGCTCGTACATTTTACTGTGTGCGTTCACAAGACCGTGCGCTTCAGCAGTCATTGCAGATTTATACATTTTACGTCCGGGTGCTTTTTTCAAAAGCTCGCAGTATTATAAGTTTTAAGCAAAGTAATTTGCAATGCTTTTGTTGTCTATGGTACGTCCGGGTGCATTTTTTTGGTAGTTGGCGCCGTGTTAGAGGTTTGTAAAGCGTCAAATCGTGTTTTGCTTTGTTGGCGCTATTATAACTTTTTGCATGTGCGTCCTGGTACATGATGTTTTTAATGCTACACGTTTGTTGCATTTCGTCGCAATTACTTGCCAACATTTGTTAAGCTTGCACTTTCATTATAGTGCGTGTTGTTGTGCTTTTTTCCCCAAACAGTAACTATCGCAAAATTGACACGATGTTATCTGTTATTTTACCGAATGCTGACTTTATATAAGTAGTGAGGCGGACTTTGAATGGAGTGCGTGTCATGCTTTTTCTCATCCAAATAGTAACTAGCGCAAAATGGGCACGATGTTTTGGTGTAAGCTTATGTGTTTTCGTTGTCTATGGCGCCATAGTAGGCGTTTTTTGCAGAGTGATTTTTAGAAAGGCTTTTATTGTAGTTGGCGCCGTGTTAGAGGTTTCCTGTAGAGTCATTTGCAAGTGTTGGATTACAAGCGTCTAATCGTGTCTTGCATGTTGTTGGCGCCATTATAACTTTTTGCATGGGAAGTGATTTGCAAGTGTGGTTAAAACCAGCGTGAGGTTAAAATTGTATAGGGAAGTGCCATCTCTTCCTAATTACTGTTAAAGTATGCACATCGTTTTCTTGAATGGAGTGCGTGTCGTGCATGGGTGTCGCATTAGAGGGAAAGCCACGATTTAATGCAGATTGGACTTCTGCCTCTATATCTAACAGACTTTGGCTCGTAGGAAGGCTGAAGACCAAAATTAAGACGTGGTAACTTTACAACAGAAGCTTACATTTAATTTACGCGTGGCATTTATTTGTGATACACTTTTAGGAAATATAATTAAAAGAGCACGCACAACATAGCACTGTAGCATGCCAATAAGCTAGGAGTCAGTAAGATTAAAAATACATACGCAACTTTATTTAATATGCTTAGAACACGTTGCTGTAATATGTGTTGTTACAGCATGATTTTAAAAAGCTACACAATCCAGATGTAGTTCACATAAAAGTTTCTATTCTTAGCGGCTGGCCTGCTGGGATTTCTCCGTTGTTGTTACTTTACAGCCAAGGTTGTAAATAGAGGAGACTACCCGGTGTGACATGCTAATTTGTTTTTCTGTTTGTTGTGCAGGGGTGGTGTTACATGTCACAATGGTACTTAAAAAGACGCTTTACAGGCGCCATGTCTGCTTTCTGTTTTGGAATTGTCACACGTTGTCTTTTTCGGCTTTCGTATTACAAAAAGCATTGCTTTCTGTAATAATGCGAACTATGTAGCTACTCTATATTTCTCATTACATTTCTCCTGCACAGTTTAAAATTATTTCGGCAAATTGCATTTTGTGAGTATGCTTGCAGCTTTGTTGCTCCACATTATCCCTAAACATCAGACTTTGCAATAAATACCAGGGTTGCTTTTTTGTCTAAAATGTAAAGCTAACAATGTTTTCTGCCCTGTTTAAAAATGCGTTTTGTACCTGGGCTTTCTTATTCTCTTACTAGTCCTAGGATTGCTGTCTCTAAGCAATGCATTGCCATATTTATCTTAACTACACACAGATTTCAATTCTTTTGAGTTTGATTTGCCACCAACTTCTTAATATTGCATTTTGCGCTTTACATTCACACTGAAAGTATTGCTGCTTTACACCTTTCCAAAGCTGAGGGAGCCATTATTAATCTCTAAACATTGTGATATTACTGTGTGCTACTACTTTGCAGTACCACTCTGCATTCTGCATTACCCCAATGTACTGTACAATATTACTCTGCACTACAACGCTTCACTATTACTTGCCTACTAGTGTGCACTAACAGTCTGCACTACTAGTCTCCGTTACCAGTCTGCGACTACTCTGCAGTACCAGTCTGCACTACTAGCCTGCGCTACTAGTCCGCCCTATTAGTGCTTATAACAACGTGTTCTAACATGTGTTGTTAAAGCATGTGTGTAAAAAAACAGTTATCAATTCAAAAGGGAGGGCATGGGTTTTGCATGAGAAGGGAAGCCATAATTTAATGCACATTGCAGTCTGTACTACCACTATGCGATCTGCAGAACCACTAAGAACTACCACTCTGTGCAATGCACTACTACTATACACTAATTCTCTGCACTATCACTTTGCAATATCAATCTACACTTGCCGATATTTATTAAACTTAGTGTGTTTTTGATTACTGCTAAGTATATATAAACAGTGAGGTGGACTTTGAATGGAGTGCATGTCGTGCTTTATTTTTTTACAAAGCAGTAACTAGCGGAAAATGGGCACGATTAGTGCAAAATGAGCACGAGTTTTTGCAGTAAGCCTATGTGTTTAACAGTGCTTTGCTTAGTCTTCACACAGGATTAAGAGTTACCAGCAGAGTAATTTGCAATGCTTTCGTTGTCTATGGCGCCATAGTAGCCGTTTCCGGCATAGTGATTTTTTTAAAGGCTTTATATTGTAGTTGGCGCCGTTTTAGAGGTTTCCCGTAGACTCATTTGCAAATCTTGTATAACAAGCGTCTAATCGTGCTTTGCATGTTGTTGGCGCCATTATAACTGTTTGCATGCACATTCATTTGCAGGTCTGGTTAAAACCTGCGTTGGGTTAAAATTGTATACAGAAGTGCTATCCTTTCATAATTAATGTTAGAGTATGCACATTGTTTTCTTTGTTTCACGGCAATTGTTTACCTATGAATTCGAGAGGGAGGGCATGGGTGTCACATGAGACAAAGCCAAAACTCGCTGCAGTTGGTGTTCGGTCTGTATATATAACAGACTTTGGCTCATAGGAAGACCGAGGTACAAAATTAAGACGTAGGGTCTTTTGAATGGAAGCTTTTATTTAATGTAAGCGTGGCATTCATTCGTGAAATACTTTGGGGAAATATAATTAAAATAGCACACATAATGTGCTACTGTAGTATGCTAAGTCTAACTTAATTTGCCATAAGTTACCGCCTTTAAAAAGACATAGGCAACTTTATTTAATATGCTCATAAGAACGTGTTCTAACATATGTTATGCGGCGTGCTTTACAACAAAAGCTTCCATTTAATTAAAGCATGCCATTTATTTGTGGTACACTTTTGGGAAATATAATTAAAAGAGCATGCAAAACGTACCACTGTAGCATGCTAATTACCCAGAAGTCAGTAGCATTAAAAGTACATAAGCAACTTTATTTAATATGCTTAGAACACGTTGCTGTAACATGTGTTCTTACAGCATGAATTTGAAAAACAGCAACACAATCCAGATGTAGTTCAGTTAAAAGTTCCTATTCTCAGAGGCTGGCTTGGTGGGATTTCTCTGTTGATGTTACTTTACAACCAAAGTTGTAAATAGAGGGGAGTACCAAGTGTTACATGCTAATTCGTTTTTCCTGTTTGTTGTGCAAGGGTGGTGTTACATGTCACAACGATACTTAAAAAGACGCTTTCCAGGCGCCATGTCTGCTTTCTGTTTTGGGAGTGTCACACGTTGCTTTTTTCGGCTTTCGTTTTACTAAAAGCAGTGTTTTATTTAATAATACAAAGTATGTAGCTACTCTATATTTATCGTTAAACTTCTCCTACACAGTTCAAATTTATTTCGGTTAATTACATTTCGTGGGTATGCTTGCAGGTTTGTTGCTCCACATTATACCCAAAGATCAGGTAGTTTGCATTAAACATTAGGGTTGGCTTTTTTCTGAAATGTACACTTGCAAGAACTTAGAGGATGTGCTGTAGCTGTCAGCAAGCTGAGATGTTGTGAAACAAATGTTTACTTTACTATTTGTAACAACGCCGTTTATCATACTTTAAATAAAATCACGCATAGCAATGCCCAGAATCATTGTTACTACATTTAGCATTGATAACACCAGTTCTTAATTACCTGTTGTTGCGTGACTGCTCTCCTTACACATCATATATTTCCTTTTTGCATTGCTCTATAACTTAACTATGTTTTTCGCCCTGTTCAAAAATGCTTTTTGCACTTAAGCCTTCTTATTCTCCTACTAGGCCTAGGATTGCTGTCTCTAAACAATGCATTGCTATATTCTTTTTAACTACACACAAATCTTTATGCTATTGAGTCTGAGTTGCTATCAACTCCTTAAACTTGCATTTTCCAGTTTACATTCACACAAACTATTACCGCTTCACACCATCTCCAATGAAGAGGGAGTTTTTATGAAGCTCCAAACATTGTGATATTGCTCTGTGTTACCACTTTGCAATACCACTTCCATTTTGCATTACCCCTATGCACTGTGCAATACTACTCTGCACTACAACACTGTGCCACCACTCTGCCCTGCCACTCTGCGCCGCCACTCTGCGCCGCCACTCTGCGCCACGACTCTGCGCCACCACTCTGCGTTGCCACTCTGCGTTGCCACTCTGCGCCGCCACTCTGCGTTACAACTCTGCGTTGCCACTCTGCGCTGCTACTCTGCGTCACCACTCTGTGCCACCACTCTGTGCCACCACTCTGTGCCACCACTGTGGGCTACCACTTTGCGCCGCCACTCTGTGTTGCCACTCTGCGCCGCCACTCTGCGCCGCCACTCTGTGACGCCACTCTGCGACGCCACTTTGCGACGCCACTCTGCAACGCCACTCTGCAACGCCACTCTGCGATCCACTCTGCGACGCCACTCTGCAACACCACTCTGCAACACCACTCTGCGACACCACTCTGCGACACCACTCTGCGACAACACTCTGTGCCGCCACTCTGCGGTGCCACTCTGTGCCACCACTCTGCGCAGCCATTCTGCGCCACCACTCTGTGCTACCACTCTGCGCTAGCACTCTGCAACACCACTCTGCGCCATCATTCTGCGCCGCCATTCTGTGCCACCACTCTGGGCTACCACTCTGCGCCACCACTCAGTGCCGCCACTCTGCGTCGCCACTCTATGTTGCCACTCTGTGCCACCACTCTGTGTCGTCACTCTGCGCCGCCACTCTGCGCTGCCACTCTGCGCCGCCACTCTGTGGTGCCACTCTGCGACGCCACTCTGCGATGCCAGTCTGTGCTACCACTTTGCGCTAGCACTCTGCGACAGCACTCTGCGCTGCCACTCACTGCCACTCTGTGTCACCTCTGTTTTGTCACTCTGTGCTGCCACTCTGCGCCGCCACTCTGCGCCGCCACTCTGTGCTGCCACTCTGCGACGCCACTCTGCGATCCACTCTGCAACGCCACTCTGCAACACCACTCTGCGACACCACTCTGCGCCACCACTCTGCGCCACCACTCTGCGGTGCCACTCTGTGCCACCACTCTGCGCAGCCATTCTGCTCCACCAGTCTGTGCTACCACTCTGTGCTAGCACTCTGCAACACCACTATGCGCCACCATTCTGCGCCGCCATTCTGCGCCACCACTCTGCGCTGCCATTCTGTGCTGCCACTCTGCGCCACCACTCTGCGCTGCCACTATGTGTCACCACTCTGCGCCACCACTCTGCGCTGCCACTCTTTGTTTCCACTCTGTGCCATCACTCTGTGTCACCACTCTGCGGTGCTACTCTGTGCCACCACTCTGCGCCGCCGCTCTGTGGTGCCACTCTGCGACGCCACTCTGCGACGCCAGTCTGTGCTACCACTCTGCGCCACCACTCTGCAATGCCACTCTGTGCCACCATTCTGCACAGCCATTCTGTGCCACCACTCTGTGCTACCACTCTGCTAGCACTCTGCAACACCACTCTGCGCCACCATTCTGCGCCGCCATTCTGCGCCACCACTCTGCGCTGCCATTCTGTTCTGCCACTCTGCGCCACCACTCTGCGCTGCCACTCTGTGTTGCCACTCTGTGCCACCACTCTGTGTCACCACTCTGCGGTGCTACTTTGCGCCACCACTCTGCGCCACCACCCTGCACCACCACTCTGCACCACTACTCTGCACCACCACTCTGCGCCACCACTTTGCACCACCACTCTGTGCCACCACTCTGTGCCACCACTTTGGGCTACCACTCTGCGCCACCACTCAGTGCCGCCACTCTGCATCGCCACTCTATGTTGCCACTCTGTGCCACCACTCTGTGTCGTCACTCTGCGTTGCCACTCTGCGCTGCCACTCTGCGCCGCCACTCTGTGGTGCCACTCTGCGACGCCACTCTGCGATGCCAGTCTGTGCTACCACTTTGCGCTAGCACTCTGCGACAGCACTCTGCGCTGCCACTCACTGCCACTCTGTGTCACCTCTGTTTTGTCACTCTGTGCTGCCACTCTGCGCCGCCACTCTGCGTCGCCACTCTGTGCTGCCACTCTGCGACGCCACTCTGCGACGCCACTCTGCGATCCACTCTGCAACGCCACTCTGCAACGCCACTTTGCAACGCCACTCTGCGACACCACTCTGCGACACCACTCTGTGCCACCACTCTGCGGTGCCACTCTGTGCCACCACTCTGCGCAGCCATTCTGCTCCACCAGTCTGTGCTACCACTCTGTGCTAGCACTCTGCAACACCACTATGCGCCACCATTCTGCGCCGCCATTCTGCGCCACCACTCTGCGCTGCCATTCTGTGCTGCCACTCTGCGCCACCACTCTGCGCTGCCACTATGTGTCGCCACTCTGTGCCACCACTCTGCGCTGCCACTCTGTGTTTCCACTCTGTGCCACCACTCTGTGTCACCACTCTGCGGTGCTACTCTGTGCCATCACTCTGCGCCGCCACTCTGTGGTGCCACTCTGCGACGCCACTCTGCGACGCCAGTCTGTGCTACCACTCTGCGCCACCACTCTGCAATGCCACTCTGTGCCACCATTCTGCGCAGCCATTCTGTGCCACCACTCTGTGCTACCACTCTGCGCTAGCATTCTGCAACACCACTCTGCGCCACCATTCTGCACCGCCATTCTGTTCCACCACTCTGCGCTGCCATTCTGTGCTGCCACTCTGTGCCACCACTCTGCACTGCCAGTCTGTGTCGCCACTCTGTGCCACCACTCTGTGTCACCACTCTGCAGTGCCACTCTGCGCCACCACTATGCGGTGCCACTCTGCGCCACCACGCTGTGATACCACTCTGCGCCACCACTCTGTGCCACCACTCTGGGCTACCACTCTGCGCCACCACTCAGTGCCGCCACTCTGTCCTGCCATTCTGCGCTGCCACTCTGCGCCGCCACTCTGCGCCACCACTCTGTGCTGCCACTCTGCGCCGCCACTCTGTGCCGTTACTCTGCGTTACCACTCTGTGCTACCACTCTGCGATACCACTCTGCGCCACTACTCTGCGCCACCACTCTGCGCCACCACTTTGCACTGACAATCTGCTACAACTCTGTACACAACTCTGCTCTAATATTATTCATTACAACTCTACTCTCTGCATATTACTTTGCACTCTGTATTATTACTCTTTAATATGCACTACTAATCTGCAATCTGCACTACACATCTGCATTATCCACTATTATTGCAGTAAATATCTACATTACCACTTGCTCTCTCAATCTCCACTCTGCATTAATACTTGCATTATTTGTTATTACTCTGCTTTACTACTGTCCACAATACCCAGCAAGACCATAACATGGTAACATAATTAAAAAATACTATGATATTATTTAGAGATATAACTACATTACTCAGACTAATATCATATATGAATAATACTGCCACATCATTTATAAGCATTCCCACATTATTACGATACATTCCATATCACTCAAAATTAGCACCTCATTCATCAAACATAAAACAACATCATACTCAAAAAAGCATTACATTATTTAAGTACTCAAATACATAACAAACAAATCACATTAGTTATAAACACGATCGCATCACTGAGGAATACAAACACATCCGAAAAATGACTCAACATTACTTATATATAGAGCACATTACTCAGAGACAACAGTACATTTGTCAAAAATACTTAAATATTAATGTGACTAACTAGATTTAAAGAAATGTGAACACGTGCAGACTTTTCATAAATAAGCAGCTATTTAACTGCACATATTTACTAACTAGATTTAAAGAAATGTGAACACGTGCAGACTTTTCATAAATAAGCAGCTATTTAACTGCACATATTTAATGCGAATACGTCTATTAATATACAATGTATTTACATGTTATTTTTTTTTACTGTGCTATTTTGAAAAAGGTTTAACATATTTATTATTATACTAAGAACGAATAAGTGCATATAATATGATGCTTTGGGTAAAACAGAAACTAACTTAGTTTTCCTGAAATGTAGACCGATTTGAAGAAACGAAACTGCAACAACTTTAACGTTCGCCTTTGCCCTTTTCGTTTCCATTGACATTTAGCAGCCAGCCTTTTTCGCACTTACCCATTTTCTCACTAACCCTATGCATTTTTTTCTAAACAACCCTTTGTATTTTATTGCCCTTGGAGACTCTTATCAGATAAGAAGATCCTACTTAAACTGAAAGCCAAAAGAGTAGGTACAGACATTGGTACTTGGCGTCAGCAAACTTCTCTTGGATTGCGCTCTGTGATTATTCCTAAACTTCGACTACGCATTTACAAACATTTGGAATTATTTCCAAATTGCTATTGCAAAAGGTAAGCTTCTTTTTAACTTATTAAAAGACTTTTTCGTAAAAATAGCCTTAAATTATAACTATACAGAATTTACCAAAAAGCATCTTTAAATTAATATACCTAATAATTACTATGACTGTCCGACTTTAGAATGTTATTTAAAGCTTATAACTTATTATATGTACGTGCATATAATTATTTGCAACATTTTCCTTACAGCAAAATTACTTGGAGTACTTGGCTAAGGCGTTTACGACTACAGGAAATAAAATCGTAATTTGGAACAAACGCAAGAAATTTGGACACCATAAAACGTGAGTGGTTACGCAGTTTAAAATTATTCTTTACTTTTGAAGTTAAATTCATGCTATTAAAAAATTATATATAGTTGCAAGAATTATCTTTGACAAGGTTAGCTAAGGTAGTATACAAACAGTATGTAATTATATATTTCCGCAAGCAAAATAGCAAAATGGAACTGCGCAACTTAATATATTCCTTGCAATTCGTCTCGGCAATATTTACATCGGTACAATTTGGAATTAGCAGAACATAGGATCGTTTTTATGTTCGCACACGCATTCCCAAAAACAAATACGATGCTTCACATAGCAGTACCTGTTCGACAATTATTAAAATACAAATGCGATTGAAAATACTTATAGAAGTAGGTGTTCGACAGTTATTTCAAAATACAAATGCAATTGAAAATACTTGTACAAAGTAATATTCGCCACACAGCCAATATTTGAACAAGCTTCGCTATATATTTACAGTGATATCAATGATTGTTTGTACGTAATTTTATAAGTCAGATATTTTGCAAGTCAGCGATGGCTCGTGGAGGGAGTTACGGTAGGGCAGGAAAGTAGGGAGGGAGAGGGGCAGGGCGGAGGTTGCTAAAAAACGGCATATAGATAATTGCTAGTAAGTAAACAATTTAATTAATAAAACAAAATTTGCACCTCGCACTGCATTGTATTTTGCGATCCAAGGAGCACTACGAAATTCGTTTTATTAATTAAATTGTTTACTTACCTGCAATTATCCATATGCCAGTTCCTAGCAACGTCCGCCCTGCCCTTCCCTCTCTCCACCCTCTTGCCCCGCCGTAACTGCCTCCACGATCCGTTGCTGTTGCAAGCATACATAAAGTAGCAATGGGTAAAAACTGCATCACATATATATAAATAAACATACCAATATATCACAAGCATTGTTATTTAGGAAACATTTCTTCACGCGTTCGTGTAAAAGTCACTTTTGGAAATGTAAAATACGCTTTAACGACATAGCAAAGTTTTACAGCACGCTTCGGTATTCTAAACTAGCAATGCTTAAAAAATAAATCTTAATGCTTTTATACATGTAACTATTTTGCTAAGCATCGCCATTTTACATTTGAAACGCACGATACTGTGCATACAAGTCAGTTTAAGTTATGCAATTTACAAGCATTGCATCGTTCTAAACTTTTACAGCAGGGTTCGATGTTCTACACAATTTACGTAATACCACTTTAAAACTGTATTTCGCATACTGCTACAAATTATTTTTAAGTATTTACTCCGAATAATTATCAAGAAGCATTTTTATGACAATAAGAAAGCAGTAAGTTACACATGCGTCTAAATATGCGCGAGAAACATTACATTCGAACAACGCTTACATACTAATATTTAATGTACAGTAACTTCATGCATCATTTAAATACTGACAAATATCGAAAAAGTTATTACTTACTATTAATACTCGCATTACAAACAGTTGAAATCTTCGACAAAGTCCTAAACGCGCAGTAAAGACTTAGCGTACTGTACGTCAATCCGCACGTTGCATTACGTGATACAACCGGCAATAGTGATTGGCTACTAAAAAGACGTCACTTCAAAAAATGCGACGCTTTTACATACGTAACACCACGCACCGATAGAAATCACCATTCTCAGTAATATTCGTGTTTATACATGCGTATATATTTTTTAACAAAATACCTTACAATAAAAGATTTACGTGGCATTTTTAAATGCGATGCTTTTAGATACGTAACGCCACGCAGCGCTAGAAATCACCATTGTCAGAGTAATATTCGTGTTTATACATGCGTATATGTTTTTTAACAAAATACCTTACAATAAAAGATTTACGTGGCATTTTTAAATGCGATGCTTTTAGATGCGTAACGCCACGCAGCGATAGAAATCACCATTATCAGCCTAATATGACGTGTTTATACATGCGTATATGTTTTTTAACCAAATACCTTAAAATAAAAGATTCAAGTGGCATTTTTAAATGCAATGCTTTTAGATACGTAACGCCACGCAGCGATAGAAATCACCATTATCAGCCTAATATAACGTGTTTATACATGCGTATATGTTTTTTAACCAAATACCTTAAAATAAAAGATTCAAGTGGCATTTTTAAATGCAATGCTTTTAGATACGTAACGCCACGCAGCGATAGAAATCACCATTGTCAGAGTAATATGACGTGTTTATACCTTAAAAATAAAAGATTCACGTAGCATATATTTAACGGAACATCCTACACAAAACATATTCATTATTGGCATTTGAACAACACTTACATACTATTATTTACTGTACAGTTATTTCATGCATCCATTTAAATACCTTCGTAAATGCAAAGATATATTACTTACTAGTAATAGTCAAATCACGAACAGTTAAAATCTTTAACAAAGACCGTAAATATTACTAAAGAATTAGCCTACTTTACGTCGATCCGCACGTTGCAAACGCATCGACATACATAACTTACTAAAATACGTCAATATTGCATTTATATAAAATAAGTAACATATACTGTTTGCAAATATCGTTACCATACAGCACAAAGAAGTTAGCAATATAATGATACGTTTGCAATCAGAAAAGAGCACAAATACATTGGCAACAGCAAAATACACGTACAAATAAATACCCAATGACAGCATACTAACATTTTAGGCACGCATTCTTTTTAAACTTAATTAACATATGCGATGCTTACAACATGCTATATGCTTATACTCTTACGTATTAGAGAAAACCAAATAATAATTAAAATCAATGTTAAAATTTACATTAACGTAAAAGTATACAATAGTTATCTAATGCATGCATTTTAAACAGTAATTACATAAAATATATATTACTTACGATTAAGAAAAACATCGGGAACAGCCAACTCCTTCACACGCCGCGAAACTCGTATTAAAGAGTTTGCGTACTTGACGTCAATCACCACGTTGCATCACGTGATGCAATTCGACACATGTGATTGGCTACTGATCGCGGTAGTAAAATACAAGCAAGATAGCACATAAAGCGCCGCGCAACCACACAAAAGAAAATCTTCATAACATTTATGTTACGATACACATAAAAAATAAGTATGACATATATCAAATATAAAGAGAATTTCTGCATGTTAGATGGAGGCCTACTGAAAGCAATGTATTTGATGAATGGTAAACGGTGGTTTTTCATTTAATTTAGGACACATAGTCGCTATGTGATTATTTGAGGAAAACGATAAAGTTTCTTGAAAATAGTCTGATGGTCTACTGTAGCAGCCAGGCAGAAAACTGGGATATAGCAATATGTTCATTTATTTGTTTTTTGAACTTCAATAAAGGCTCCACATGCCTCGCGTTGCATGAGAATCACTAAATAAAATATCACAAGTATATCCTCGTGTGTTAGAGCGAAATTCAGGGCTCAATGTCTTTACCTAATAGCGCACTCATTAAGGAATATAGTTTTGTGTTGGTTATCAAACAGTTTGCGACAGGTAATGTTGGCAAGAAAAGACATTATACATAGTATGCACATAGCTAAACACATTAACATTGCAGTCAGTATATATGAACATGTTATACACAGAATTTAAAGGAGAGTTTTTAAGTTGTCTTTTAAATGAAAATGCCACGGATGGGTACAGACTACGGACTTAGAGAAAGAGAATTTCTGCATGTTAGATGGAGGCCTGCTTAAAGCAATGTGTTGGATGGATGGTAAATGGTGGTTTTGGATTGAAATTGAGTTAATAGTTGCAATGTGGTTATTTGGTGAAAACAGTAAAGTTTCTTAAAAATAGATTGATAATCTGCTGTAACAGCCAGGCTCTATAGGAAGCGTTCTACTGTTCTGTTAGAGAATATCTATGCCTGTAGTGCACTGTCTATTGAGTTTGTACACATCAGTTAATTTTAAAGGCTAAGGATGAGAATGGAAGAGAGATCAGGGGGGTGACAGAGGGAGAAGGAGGTCAACATCTGGGAATCTTTACAAATATAACAAAGTGTAGAAAACTGTAAAATATCAATATGTTCATTCAATTGTTTTTTAAACTTCAATGAAGGCTCCACATGCCTCACGTTGCATGGGCATGACATGATAAAAAACAACAAATACATCCCTGTGTGTTAGAATGTGCGAGATTCAGGGCTCAATGTGATACTAAATGGCACAATCAACATGTTGCATATAGTTTTGTGTTGCTTATGAAACAGTTTTGTAAATGAAAGACCTTTGCCATATTCTGGTTATTCATGAATCTATTATTTGAAGTGCTTGCATTCTATTTTTCGTATAATTTAGACATCAAGTCATTGTAATAGATTGGTAGTGGTGGTGTTTTGATAGGCCTACTTCAAAAAGTAATGTTCCATTTTTTACAAACATGCTCTTTTTATGCATTTCAATTTATGTTGCCTTTCCACTTGTAAACACTTTAGATCATTTGTCCTATTAGAGAAACTCCACTCTGAATCTGCACTCTGAAGCTCCACTCTGAATATGCACTCTAAAGCTCCACTCTGAATCTCCACTCTAAATATGCACTCTGAAGCTCCACTCTGAATCTGCACTCTGAAGCTCCACTCTGAATATGCACTCTAAAGCTCCACTCTGAAGCTCCACTCTAAATATGCACTCTAAAGCTCCACTCTGAATCTCCACTCTGAATCTGCCCTCTAAAGCTCTACTCTAAATATGCACTCTAAAGCTCCACTCTAAATCTCCACTCTAGAGCTCCACTTTGAAGCTCCACTCTGAAGCTCCACTCTGAAGCTCCACTCTGAAGCTCCACTCTGAAGCTTTACTCTGAAGCTCCACTCTGAAGCTCCACTCTGAAGCTTTACTCTAAAGCTCCACTCTGAATCTGCACTCTGAAGCTCCACTCTAAATATGCACTCTAAAGCTCCACTCTGAATGTTCACTCTAAAGCTCCACTCTGAAGCTCCACTCTGAAGCTCCACTCTGAATATGCACTCTAAAGCTCCACTCTGAAGCTCCACTCTAAATATGCACTCTAAAGCTCCACTCTGAATCTCCACTCTGAATCTGCCCTCTAAAGCTCTACTCTAAATATGCACTCTAAAGCTCCACTCTAAATCTCCACTCTAGAGCTCCACTTTGAAGCTCCACTCTGAAGCTCCACTCTGAAGCTCCACTCTGAAGCTCCACTCTGAAGCTCCACTCTGAAGCTTTACTCTGAAGCTCCACTCTGAAGCTCCACTCTGAAGCTTTACTCTAAAGCTCCACTCTGAATCTGCACTCTGAAGCTCCACTCTAAATATGCACTCTAAAGCTCCACTCTGAATGTTCACTCTAAAGCTCCACTCTGAAGCTCCACTCTGAAGCTGCACTCTGAAGCTCCACTCTAAATATGCACTCTAAAGCTCCATTCTGAATCTCCACTCTGAATCTGCACTCTCATGCTCCACTCTGAATCTGCACTCTAAGGCACTATTCTGAATATGCACTCTAAAGCTCCACTCTGAAGCTCCACTCTGAAGCTCCACTCTGAAGCTCCACTCTGAATATGCACTCTAAAGCTCCACTCTGAATCTCCACTCTGAATCTGCACTCTGACGCTCTACTCTGAATCTGCACTCTAAAGCTCCACTCTGAATATGCACTCTGAAGCTCCACTTTGAATCTGCATTCTGAAGCTCCACTCTGAATGTTCACTCTGAAGCTTTACTCTGAAGCTTCACTCTGAAGCTCCACTCTAAAGCTCCACTCTAAATATGCATTCTAAAGCTCCACTCTGAATCTGCACTCTGAAGCTCCACTCTGAATGTTCACTCTGAAGCTTTACTCTGAAGCTCCACTCTGAAGCTCCACTCTGAAGCTACACTCTAAATATGCACTCTAAAGCTCCACTATGAATCTGCACTCTGAAGCTTCACTCTGAATCTGCACTCTGAAGCTCCACTCTGAAGCTCCACTCTGAAGCTCCACTCTGAATATGCACTCTAAAGCTCCACTCTGAAGCTCCACTCTGGAGGTCCACTCTGAAGCTTTATTCTGAAGCTTTACTCTAAAGCTCCACTCTAAATCAGCACTCTGAAGCTCCACTCTGAATCTGCACTCTAAAGCTCCACTCTGAATATGCACTCTGAAGCTCCACTTTGAATCTGCATTCTGAAGCTCCACTCTGAATGTTCACTCTGAAGCTTTACTCTGAAGCTTCACTCTGAAGCTCCACTCTGAAGCTCCACTCTAAATATGCATTCTAAAGCTCCACTCTGAATCTGCACTCTGAAGCTCCACTCTGAATGTTCACTCTGAAGCTTTACTCTGAAGCTCCACTCTGAAGCTCCACTCTGAAGCTACACTCTGAAGCTCCACTCTGAAGTTCCACTCTGAAGCTCCACTCTGAAGCTCCACTCTGTTGCTCCATTCTGAATATACACTCTAAAGCTCCACTCTGAATCTCCACTCTAAATCTGCACTCTGAAGCTCCACTCTAAATCTCCACTCTGAAGCTCCACTCTGGAGGTCCACTCTGAAGCTTTATTCTGAAGCTTTACTCTAAAGCTCCACTCTAAATCTCCACTCTGAAGCTCCACTCTAAATATGCACTCTAAAGCTCCACTCTGAATGTTCACTCTGAAGCTCCACTCTGAAGTTCCACTCTGAAGCTCCACTCTGAATATGCACTCTGAAACTCCACTCTGAATATGCACTCTAAAGCTCCACTCTAAATGTTCACTCTGAAGCTTTACTATGAAGCTCCACTCTAAATATGCACTCTAAAGCTCCACTCTGAATGTTCACTCTGAAGCTCCACTCTGAAGTTCCACTCTGAAGCTCCACTCTGAAGCTCCACTCTGTTGCTCCACTCTGAATATACACTCTAAAGCTCCACTCTGACGCTCCACTCTAAATCTGCACTCTGAAGCTCCACTCTAAATCTCCACTCTAAAGCTCCACTCTGAAGCTCCACTCTGAATCTGCACTCTGAAACTCCACTCTGAATATGCACTCTAAAGCTCCACTCTAAATGTTCACTCTGAAGCTTTACTCTGAAGCTCCACTCTGAAGCTCCACTCTGAAGCTACACTCTGAAGCTACACTCTAAATATGCACTCTAAAGCTCCACTCTGAATCTGCACTCTGAAGCTCCACTCTGAATCTGCACTCTGAAGCTCCACTCTGAAGCTCCACTCTGAATATGCACTCTAAAGCTCCACTCTGAAGCTCCACTCTGGAGGTCCACTCTGAAGCTTTATTCTGAAGCTTTACTCTAAAGCTCCACTCTAAATCTCCACTCTAAAGCTCCGCTCTGAATCTGCACTCTGAAGCTCCACTCTAAATCAGCACTCTGAAGCTCCACTCTGAATCTGCACTCTGAAGCTCTACTCTGAATATGCACTCTAAAGCTCCACTCTGAAGCTCCACTCTGAAGCTCCACTCTGAAGCTTTACTCTGAATATGCACTCTAAAACTCCACTCTGAATCTCCACTCTGAATCTGCACTCTGACGCTCTACTCTAAATCTCCACTCTAAAGCTCCACTCTGAAGCTCCACTCTGAATCTGCACTCTGAAGCTCCACTCTGAATATGCACTCTAAAGCTCCACTCTGAATATACACTCTAAAGCTCCACTCTGAATTTCCACTCTAAATCTGCACTCTGAAGCTCCACTTTAAATCTCCACTCTAAAGCTCCACTCTGAAGCTCCACTCTGAATCTGCACTCTGAAACTCCACTCTGAATATGCACTCTAAAGCTCCACTCTAAATGTTCACTCTGAAGCTTTACTATGAAGCTCCACTCTAAAGCTCCACTCTGAAGCTCCACTCTAAATATGCACTCTAAAGCTCCACTCTGAATGTTCACTCTGAAGCTCCACTCTGAAGTTCCACTCTGAAGCTCCACTCTGACGCTCCACTCTGTTGCTCCACTCTGAATATACACTCTAAAGCTCCACTCTGAATATGCACTCTGAAGCTCCACTCTGAATCTCCACTCTGAATCTGCACTCTGACGCTCCACTCTGAATCTGCACTCTGAAGCTCTACTCTGAATATGCACTCTAAAGCTCCACTCTGAAGCTCCACTCTGGAGGTCCACTCTGAAGCTTTACTCTGAATATGCACTCTAAAGCTTCACTCTGAATCTCCACTCTGAATCTGCACTCTGACGCTCTACTCTGAATCTGCACTCTAAAGCTCCACTCTGAATATGCACTGTGAAGCTCCACTCTAAATCTGCACTCTGAAGCTCCATTTTGAAGCTCCACTTAGAAGCACCACTCTGAAGCTCTACTTTGACTCTGCACTCTAATGCTCCAACCTGAAGCAGTAGGTGCTTGGAGATGCAAAAAAAAGTATTTCACAGTGCAAAGTAACAGTCGTAAAATTTGAGCTGAACATAACAATCTGCAGTTTCACACATTACATTGGTGTTAGCTGCATTACTACATAATTAATTGTCAAAGGCAAATTTCTGATTTTAATGGTGTATTCTGCAAACCAGACATCATTGTCTCTACTGCCCAGTGATGTGATCAAATGCTTTCAGATCTTAAATATACAGAAGTTAAGCACTACCTTCATAGGATGCTCGTACAATGGTCTGTCATTAATTTATCCTCCAGGTTCAAAAGCATTCTTGAACTGCAACAGGTATTAATGAGTTAAAGGGCAGAAGGGGTCAAGAGAAGAAAGAAAGACGCAAAAGACAGCCAGAGCACAAAGGCAGGTGCTGGCAATGCCAGACCAGAATCAGGGGCAGTACCAATGTCAGGTGACATCAGCAAAAGCCAAATTATCTCAGGAACGCCCCCATGTCTGGTCTGGCATTGCCAAACAAGCCCCTAATCCAACAGCTAAGCTCCATTTATGAAGCCAGCCAATGAATGCCAAGGGCCAACCCAAACACACACACAATACTTATTAGGTTTTTGCCTGCGCAAAAAAAATGCACAGAATGCATCTTTTTAGCGAGGCAAAACATAAAAAATAATATTATCATATTACCCTTGTAAAAATGATGTAGCTAATAGTCTATAAATGGCATTATCTGTATAAAAATTAAAATATTATTATAATACTAATTTTACCATTTACTTACTTCTACAGAATATTAACAAAGCAGCATATTACCAAAAAAGAAAACAACAAAGGTAAGACATTTATTTAACTAATATATATTTCTATGTTAACTAACATTACCCATCATAGCTACAATTGACATTGTTAGATAAACAAAACCTAAATTAAACATATTACACAAATCTAATTGTTATATCTAACAACATAAGTATTACTAATAATTTATAAAACCAAATATTATATAAAGGATTAAAACATGCACAAAATAATACAAGCAGATTACCATCAAGGACATGACAAATTCTCAGTTATATCAAAAGGCAAACAATGTTTACCAAATAGTACATTTGCTATTATTCATAACTTTGAAAAACCAGCACAAATATGGAACAAAGATGATTTGCATTACATTATGGATCTAGGTGATGCTTTATATAAAGATATGCACAGTTTTAATAAACAAGATCTTATGCATCCTGATGATTTACCTAAATATATTACACATACAAACAACATATATTCTATAAAAAAATGTCAACCATACTACGGAAATATATTACAACAATTTGATACATTATACCCAGACATACAAACAGCATTAACAATATCATTAATAAATTCAGGAGTATTACTCTGCATGGATATATACGTTATATCTATAATAAAAAGTGAAGATCATTATTATATCTTTGATTCACATAGTAGAGGCATCAATGGAATGCCACATCCACATGGAACAAGTATACTTTTACAAAAAAAAACTTTACCTGATGTAATGAACTACATTTACAATTTAGCTCACCAAATTAAAAAAAATAATGAAGATAATGTACCATTCGAATTAACTGGATTAAAAATACAAAGCATAAACAAAAAATCATTAAAAAAGGCAAAACAAATTACCTTAAAAAAGCACCATGTACAGAATCACAATACTTTATGCATACTACAAATGAAACTAAACTATTACACGCTAGTGCAAGTACATCTTACCAAGAATCTGTATCTACAAAGTTGCTTACAAGAAATATACTTACAGTAACAAAAGAACTTACATCAAGTACAGAAAAAACAATTACAGATATTGGCAACAACCGGTCTTCATCTAACAAGAGACAACGACCAAATACTGAAACTTCCAAAAACATTAAGAAAAAAAAAAAAAAAAAAACTGCACACAATAGTATACACGATAATGCTAATCTACCAACACCTCATAACACCAAAGACATCAAAAAAAAGCTATAGAACAACACTTCAATATACAAGCCATAAATACAAGCACTGTAAAAAACAGAATAATAAAAAAAAGTACAACACACACAAAACAAAACACACAAACAAAAAGCATAGATCACAATACATACACAAACACAACAAACAAACAAATATGTAACTCAGTGAAAGCCAGTATATTAACAACTTCAGCAATAACTCAAGAATTACAAGTCCCTATTAATATACAAGAATTACAAAACTTTGAGGCAAAAGAAAATATTACATCTAAAGCAATCACATGTAATATTAACATTAAAATACAGTCAGATGAAATGAATAATGATGAAAACAAAATTAACACAGAACATAACATCTACATTGCAAATAGTATATTTGCAATCATATATAACTGCACCCACAATGCATCTAAGTGGACTGAACAAGACCTTAATAATATAATGCAATTAAGTTACAACTTACAAACAGAAATAGAAATATTTTATGGCAAAAAGAAAATAGAAATAGCAGACATACCTAACTACATAGATCACAATAATATAATATCTGCAATAACATTTTATACAGATTGCTATTATAACATATCAGTGCAAAATACTTTACAAAAAGAAACTGCACTAGTATTAAATGATATGTTGACAACATATAATGCTATATTATTATTGATAAATAACAAAATATTTACAATAGGCAAAACAAGTAAATCTTTCTTTATATATAATTGCAATACAACAGATCTAATAGAACATATATATATAAAATTAACAAGTACAGCCATAAGAATAGAAACAGCAAATAAAGTAATAGAATATCTATTACATCTTATTATTAATGAACTGTATACTAAAAATACTGATATTATAATACAATTAGTGCCAATTAATATACATACAATCCAAAAAAATTCGTTAAAAAAGACAATTCAAAGAAAGAAACGTAAAACTACAGCAAATACACCTAAACATATGATTGTACATACTGCACAAGCATCCCACATTACAAATAAAACTATTATATCTTCACCTACAAAAAGAAACAGTGATAATGCTGGCAAAAAAAATCAAAGCAATATTCATGAACACACAATAAAAGTATCGTTGCTACCACAAACTACTACCGAAAATTTACATACTAAAACTTTAACTCAAGAATACATCACTATACATGAACACACACCAACAAATAATACACAACATAATGCTATTATAGAAAACATCACATTACAATCAAATATCATTGCCAAATTTCACCAAGAAATACAATCAGGGCCAGAATATATTTGCACTATTTGTAATCAAATGTGGCATAAAGAAACAGTAAGATCAACACATATCATTAAAAACCACAAAACATTTATACAATGTGATATAAGTTCACAAAAAACTGACCATATATGTAACACATGCTACAAATATATTAGTCGAAATAAAATACCTCCAAGTTCAGTATTTAATGGAATGAAATTTCCTGATATACCACCTGAACTATACCTACATAACTTAGAAGAAAGATTAGTTTCACCAAGAATACCTTTTCTACAAATAAGAACATTGCCGCGTGGTTTTCAAAAGTCGTTATCAGGTGCTGTTGTTAATGTACCAGCTGATGTAATGACTACTGTTACAATATTACCTAGACAAACACATGATAACATGACAATACCCATTAAATTAAAACGAAAATTAAGTTATAAATCATTCACACATTTAGAAAATGTCAGACCTAACATTGTAAAAAAAGCAGCCATTTATCTAGCAAGAAATAGTGCATTATTTAAAGAATATGGAATAACAATAAACAAAGATTGGGAATATACACCAGAAATTACAAATGACAACATACACACTTCAGAAACAGAAAATACATCAAGCAGTTCAGATAACATACCAGCAGGTAACTTAGATACTATGTTAAATAATGAAACAATAACAACAGATAGCATTAATATTTTAAGTTTAGCACCTGCTGAACATAACATACCAAGAGGTTTATATGAAGATAAAGATTCAGAATACTTAGCATTCCCAACAATATTTGCCGGACAACGTAGACCAGCAAATGAAGATAGACATGTACCAGTACATTACAGTACAATTTGTAAATCTGAACTTAGAAATTGTGACAAAAGAGTAGCTCAATCAGTAACAAATATGTTTTTTAAACTTAAAAAATTGCAAATTAAACAAATACAAGACAAAATTTTCATATCACTTAGAAAGCATTTTAACAATGGGCAAGTTATAACAGTAAAACACATAAAAGAAAATTTAGAAGGAATACTACAATATAATGAAGGGTACAAAATTTTAAAGACAATACGCAGCTCACCTCCATATTGGGAGAATTGTAAAAAAGAAATATTTGCAATGCTAAGACAATTAGGAGTACCAACTTTTTTCCTAACATTGTCAGCGGCAGAAACAAGATGGTTTCATCTAATTAACATATTATTACGAATCAATGGAAACAAAGAATGCACTCCTGAAGAATTTGCTGATATGTCTTGGGAAAGCAAATGTACACTAATACAACAAAATCCAATTATATGTGCTCGCCATTTCGACTACCAAGTACGAAAATTATTCAATAGCATATTATTACATAATAGTAATCCTATTGGTAAAATAGTAGATTATTTTTACAGAGTAGAATTTCAACAACGTGGGTCACCACATATACATGCATTACTTTGGATACATAATGCACCTAGATATAATGAAGCTAACAATGATGAAGTAACACAATTTATTGATCAACATATAACGTGTGAAAAAACTGAAAACTCAGATATACAACATTTAATACCCTTGCAGAAACATGGACATACTAAAAACTGTCGCATAAAACATCAAAAAACATGTAAATACCAATATCCAAGATACCCTATGCGACATACTACTATATTAGAACCATTGCAATTAGAAACAACAAATGATCTCATAAAAGAACACATACAATTAATCCATACAACAATGCACACACAAGAATTTGCCACTTATACATTTGATGATTTTTTGCAACACATGAAATTAACTGAAGAACAATATATAACATGCATACAATATCGACTCCAAAAAACAACTATAGCTCTAAAAAGAACTCCAGCAGAGTGTTATATAAATAACTACAACAACATAATATTACAGGCATGGCAAGCTAACATAGATATACAATACGTTTTAGATGCATATGCATGTGCTGTATATATTGTTTCTTATATTAGTAAATCTCAAAGAGGGTTAAGTAAAATCATTGCACAAGCTACAAAAGAAGTACAACACAATCCAAATATTAAAGAACAATTAAAACACATAGGAAATAAATTCTTAAATTGTACTGAAATTAGTGCACAAGAGGCAGCTTATCTAATACTACAAATACCATTACGAAAAGCTTCCCGATCATTTGTATTTATAAATACAAATAGACCAGATAAACGCACATATTTAATGAAAGACATAAATACAATAAATTCACTACCAGACACATCAACTGATATACAATTTGACAATATACTTGTAAAATACAGCACACGTCCATTAACATTGGAAAAAATAACACTAGCTGACTACGCATCTAATTACAATACAAAAAAACAAACTGCAAAAAAAAAAAGGTTACAAACACGCATGATAACTTACTTTTAGAACTCAACTTTTATAGCTCGGATGATGAAGAAATAGAAATTAATAACATAGTTAATAAACAAAGCAATACTACATTCACTGAACGCAGAAAACAAAAAATTATACGATACTGCAGATTCAGCAAATTAAATGATCCTGAAAATTATTATAGAGAGTTATTATTGCTATTTTATCCCTGGCGAATAGAAAATAATATAATTGGTACAAAAGATACATACTATGAAAGATATCTAGAATTGCAAACAATTATTGATGCAAACCATTATATATATAATAAACAACATCAAATACTTTGCAAAAGTAATATATCAACAGAAAATGATGCAATCCTTACACCACCATTATCCCCAGTGATAAATATACAAGATGATTTACATAATGACAATGCCCTATATGATCAAGAATTACAGTACGACATATCTTTGGATTTAGGAATTAGAAGTACTACAGAAGAAGAAGCCTTAATAAATAATATGTTACCAGAAGACAAATACAATGACCTAATGCTAAATTTAACATTAGAACAAATAAACTTCATTTATCACCATCTAAATGCAATTAAAACACAAAAAGTACCTTTTTATACATTTTGTACTGGAGGTGCAGGAGTAGGAAAAAGCTTCCTGATAACAGCACTACATCAAACATTATTACGCTACTACAATACAAAAGCCGGAGAAAATCCAGAAAATGTTCATATATTACTAACAGCACCAACAGGTAAAGCAGCACATAATATACAAGGACAAACACTCCACAGTACTTTCAAAATACCAGTATCACAAACATTAACATATAAACAACTAACTCATGAAAACAGAAGCATACTTCAAAGTAAGCTTATGCATTTAAAAGTACTAATAATAGATGAAATATCAATGGTAGGTGCAAATATGTTTAATTTCATACACAATAGACTGCAAGAAATAAAAGCTTCTAACCAACCGTTTGGAGGAATATCAATATTAGCAATTGGAGATTTCTATCAATTAAAGCCCGTATTTGATACATACATATTTGACAATTCAAAACATTTGTATGGGCCATTAAGCACTAACTTGTGGAGAACACATTTTCAAATATATGAGCTTACAAAAATAATGAGACAACTAAATGACATGCCATTTGCAGAAATGCTCAACAGATTAAGAGTAGGAAAACACACAAAAAATGATATCACAAAGATCAAATCACGAGAAAAAGAACCTCCACAAAGTATTAAAAACAGTATACCATATATCATGGGTACTAACAAAGAAGTGAATGAAATAAATGACACAGTATTATTACAACATATGCAATCTCATGCAGTTTATACCACATTAGCAATAGACACAGTTGCTTCAGACGTAAGTCAAGAAGTAAAAGAGAAAATATTAAAGCAATTACCAACAGACTCTACAAAAACAATGGGATTAGCAAGCACACTACACATTGCAATTAAACTTCGATATGATTTAACTGCAAATCTTGCAGTCAATGATGGATTAACAAATGGAGCAACAGGAACAATAGAATATGTTGATTGTACAAATAACATACCTATTATAGTATGGATACATTTTGATAAAAAAAATATTGGTAAAAGTACAAGGCAACAAAATAAACATATATACCATGCTAATATATCACATGAGTGGACACCAATATTGCCTATATCAAGACACTTTCAATACACTAAAAAATGTTTAACTATAATACGAAAGCAATTTCCATTACGGCAATCATCAGCAAGGACAATTCATAGAACACAAGGTGAGACAATTGAACCACTTTATATACACTTTAATAATACAAAAACACATCACCTACACTATGTAGCTATTAGTAGAGCTAAATCATTACAAAATATTTATATAAAAAACTTTGATGAAACAAAAATTGCAATACACCCAAAGGTCCATGAAGAAATGTTCCGATTAAAAACATATATGCCACTACAAATATCCATAACTCAAATATCACACTTTAAAAACAGCATTACTGTCATTGTACAAAATATACGCTCACTACAAAAAAAATTTTAAATACATATCAGCTGACAGTAACATATTAAATGCTGATATTTTATGTTTCACAGAAATAAATACAACACATAAAGCAAGTACAGATGCATTTATACTTCCAAATTACAATATGCTAATATTTGATAAATACCATAACAAACAAACAAATCATGGGATTATAGTATATTATAAAACAAACCACAAAATACAACCAATTTTTACAACAGAAAAACAAATTGACATTTTGCAATTTACAAAACAAATACAAAACAATGACTACCTATTTGTAATAATCTACAAGCCACCAAAGGTAAGCATTCAAATACTATTTCAAATACTAACAACAATTTTAAATAATTTTCCAAATCATAAATATGTTATAATGGGTGATTTCAATGTTGATTTACAAAAACCAACACACAGTACAAATGTATTATTAGATAACATGTTAACAAAGTTTAACTGTGTTCAAAAAATAAACACACTTACAACAGATTACAATTCTATATTAGATCATATATTTACAAATGCAAACATACAACATTATGGAACTTTAGAGTCATATTACAGTGATCATAAACCAATTTGGACAGCTATTTAATTTATATGCATTAAAGCCAGTTATAATGTGACAATTTTACAATTATGGTACCATATTAAATAATTGCATTTGTTTTACAGATGATTTCCATTCAAGATTTAAAGGACAACAAACCTGACGAAAGTAAGCCATACCAAAAAGCAATTTGTGTCAATATAATTCACTGTACTGGAAAAACATACTATCGCAATGCAAAGCAAGAAAATAAAGTAATGTATCATAAGGCATTAGCAGATCAAACATCATCTTTAAAAGCTACTTGCTATAATGAAGATTATTATGCACAGACAAAAGAAGGATATGGAATGCTAATTCGGAATTACCTTTTGAAAAATGACACTCTAATTATCACAAAACAAAGTAAGATTTCAAGAATGCCACCAATTGAGATACCTGCAGAAATAATTCAAGAAGCAATTAATATTTTGCAACCACCAGCTCCACCAGTGTCTCCAATAAAGACAGTGAGAGAAGTGAGTGTAAAAACACTCCTAAGCGTCTCCGGAACGATAATTAAGGTGAGCTATATCTTTATGCTTATCATTTATACTACTGCATTTTTTGACTACCAAATAAGGTACACTTTTAAAAAGTTAAAACTTGCATGTTACTAAATGTATCTATCATCAAATAGAAATATGTATTACAGTACTAAAATGTTTTAAAACATGCAAATCCAATAATTGCCTAGAAAAACTATCAACATATGTTGTTCCTTATGATTAATATCTGTGTTACTATGTAAAATTATTTACATTAATATTGCTATTCTCCCCAAAAAATTACAGGTAAGTAATCTACAACTTATAAAAATACACAAACTACAGAACATATGCAAATACTTTGAAATTGCATTTACTAAGGGTACTAAGGAAATAAATTATGCAACCATTGTGCATTAAAACTATCATACAACTAATGTATGCACCATTAAATAACAGGTAAGTAAGCTAAATACTATACTACACTTATTGCTAAGTATTTGCATAACGTAAACATATATGCAAATACAATATAATACTATGCATACCATACATATCACAACAAAAGTGTGCACCATTTAATAACAGGTAAGTAATATAAATTATACTACACTATTTAGTAAACTATGAGACCAATGACAATAAAGAGCAAACTTAATATACCCAATCACTCTATCATTAAACAATACCCCCCACCATAAAACAGGTGTCACAACATATATGAAGTTGTACCTATAACAGTAGCTACTTCCTGTACTATTAGCATTGTGGCATGCAGTAAAATCTGCATACCAACCACAATGCTAATAATGCTATTAATGCATTAACATATAGACAAGAACACACAACACAAATTACCACTTTTACAAAGCCCACAACAAACTCATTTCCCACCTAAATCTCACTAATTTATAATATAACCGATATAGACTGTAAGCAGCAAAATTAAAAGGTAAGTAAACTAATAATTGAATTATTAGCATATTCTTTTCATAGCTATAGCATTCTATAACAGCAAATTGCACATACAAAATGCAATTACTAAAGATTGTAAGTTAATACAAGTCTTGTAACAAAAGAAAGTAACACAAACACGAAAAAAAACAATTATTACCAACAAATAAATATGTGAAATTTAGTTGTTTTGTTTGCAAAGACTGTCATGTCAACAATAATCATATTTCAAATTAAGCAAAAACCAGCACAATCCATGTTAGTAAGTAAAAAATATATAATGAACATATACTATTTTACAGGAAGAACAAACAAAAAATATATTCGTTGGAGGCCAAGAAACACAATTGAAAAGTATCACTGTCAAAGATACTACGGACTCTGTGAAAATTACTCCATGGAGAGAGGCAGCTGACTTCCCAATAGTAATTGGACAATATATACATTTATCGCACGTAACGGTACATGAATTTAACAAAGAAAAGATTTTAAACACAACCCGCCATACAAAAATACAGGTAAGTAAAATTTTACATTGCAATTAATAGTTAGTTAATATGAGTAAATGAATAAATACTAAAACAGTATCTTTGCAGGTAATAAAACCACCCGAAGAAAACCTTGACGTAACTATTTATGGATTAGACAAACTACATCATGAAACAAGCATGGTAACAGTACAAGTAAATGGGACAGAAGATTTCCAATCCATGGAAATTAACAATACTACTTTAATGGACTTTTTGCATATAAGCTATGATGTAGACAACTTAGCAGACACATTAATGAAACATCTACCATTATACGTAAAGATAACATTTTGCAATGGATCAATCACAAACATCATTGAGAACATATGATGTCAGCAATTATACCATATTTAACAAATGTTAGGTACTAAAAATACAATTGATGTTTACAATGTTGGTTTGCACAAGTTTAATTAACACAACATATATATATATATTGTTTAAAGTGTTTGATACAAAACTAAATCACAAAATTACTTTTGAGTGCAAATAACGGTTTGAAATGCTTTTATAATATTTACTGTGTGGAAATTACTAAAAATGTTGTCTACTATAAATACAAATAATGTTTACAATGTTACATTACACACGATTTAATAAGACAATACATATATATATCGCTTAAGATGTGTTTCGTACAAAACTAGATAACAAAATTACTTTAAATTGCTAATCACTTTTTGCAATGCTTTTATTAGAATAACTGTATGTGACTTACTATACAAATCTCAAGTAATTTTTATATACAATCTATAGTTATACATTTGATTACATTTTCTAAGTGTGACATATGCAACTGTGAAGTTAAATAGTAAGTTTTAAAGAAATTGAGTGTTATTGATCATTTACATGTTGTATATTTACAATTAATAAAAAAAGTATAAAAGTGAGTTCAAATCAAAACTGTGTCATTAAAAAACTAGTTTACCTTTGCATTCTGATGGTGCACCTTTTCTAATCCTGTCAAACTTGCAAATTTAATGCCGCTATTACTTTTACTAACGCCTGTCATATCCATTGATTTACTAAAAGCTCTTACCTAATACCAGGACTGCAATAGAACATGCTGCCTTGGAAATATCCTAAATACTTTACGCCAAGTTCACTTCTCTACATAATGGTAATCAACTTGACTACTAAATGAAAGCAATAACTAACACCTACTACGGTAAGTTATACTATGTTATAAAGTTATGTGTCAATCTGTAACTTGCTAAAATTAATTGTGCATTACTTATAACGCACCTACTGCCATCAAAATGCAACTACAATATACTTGCTGGGGGAGAGTGGTATACTCCCTGGAAAAATTCCCCCCACACTTTTTAATAACACAAACTTTAAGCAAGTTATCTCTTCTTGCTAAAGTAATTGTTGTATGAAAGTGTGTGGGACCTGCATCTTTACAAAGGATAAACTTCCACCAGTACAAAGAAAATCATTAGAAAAATGCTAAATCTATTCTCTAATACAACCTAAGGAAGATAATGCTGCCATCAACCAATACACCAAGGCAGCAGTTAAGAAGTTAACTATACTCAGCATCCTAATGCATGTATTTATAACATATTTTTGGATACAATCTATAATTATACATTTGCTTACATTTTCTAAGTGTAACATTAGCAACTGTAAAGTTAAATAGTAAGTTTTAAAGAAATTGAGTGTTATTGATCGTTTACATGTTGTATATTTACAATTAATAAAAAAAGTGACAAAAAAGTGAGTTCAAATCAAAACTGTGTCATTAAAAAACTAGTTTACCTTTGCATTCTTATGTTGCACCTTTTCTAATCCTGTCAAACTTGCAAATTTAATGCCACTATTACTTTTACTAACGCCTGTCATATCCATTGATTTACTAAAAGCTCTTACCTAATACCAGGACTGCAATAGAACATGATACCTTGGTAATATTGTAAATACTTTACACCAAGTTCACTTCTCTACATAATGGTAATCAACTTGACTGCTAAATGAAACCAATAACTAACACCTACTATGGTAAGTTATACTATGTTATAAAGTTATGTGTCAAATCTGTAACTTGCTGAAAAATTAATTGTGCATTACTTATAAAACACCTACTGCCATCAAAATGCAACTACAATATACTTGCTGGGGGAGAGTGGTATACTCCCTGGAAAAATTCCCCCCACACTTTTTAATAACACAAACTTTAAGCAAGTTCTCTTCTTGCTAAAGTTATTGTTGTATGAAAGTGTGTGGGACATGCATCTTTACAAAGGATAAACTTCCACCAGTACAAAGAAAATCATTAGAACAATGCTAAATCTATTCTCTAGTACAACTTAAGGAAGATCGTGCTGCCATCAACCAATACACCAAGGCAGCAGTTAAGAAGTTAACTATACTCAGCATCCTAATGCATGTATTTATAACATTGTATTATTTGCCCTTTACAAGTTAAGACTAAGTATGTGTATAAAAAGATTATACTTGTATGTTACTTGTTCATTGCTGAACTATGTCTATACTTTATCACCTAAAAATAAAACTTTACCATGTAACTATATTTAACTCTATAACTGATACTAGCTTGCCATTCATTGCCTGCTCTTTTACGTAAGTCTAGATCTGTCAACAATTTAATACAAAGCCTAATGATGTAAACCTGCTACCTTAAACAATACTTTGAATACTTTCCTGAAACTTCCCTTCACTGGCAAATATTACCAAACTTGAATAGTACTAAAAGTAATGAATAACACCTAAGACCTCCTTCGACACTGCCTTTCTCTACCACCAGCCTCTTTGCCCTAACAACACTTATCTTCCATTTACTATTAATGTATCAACTAAATATTTCTGAAATTGCATATAAAATGTATACAATATAGTTATATGCTACAACAATAATAGGTTTACACCTATAATACTACTACATATCTAGATATATAGTATATACTACTATATCTACATATATAGTACTATATATAAATACCTACTAGACTACCAAAAGTTTACAAGTTGATCAAATTCTGTGTATTAAAGGTATGCTATTTATTATTTATATGTGTTTATTACTACAAACTGTATTTACTATATGAACTAAAAATGAAACTTATCATGTCACTTTGTGTTTACCTATATAATTGACTTTAACCTGTCATTAACTACTCTTGTACATCACACTTGTCTATGTTCAGTTTATTGGCAGGACTGCAATTGTAAACATGCTGCTTTACAAATATGCAGAATACCTTGAGCAGAATTGCTTTCCCAACATAATAGTAAACAACTTAACTGCTAAAGAAAAACAATAAGTCACACCTATTAAGGTAAGTTATACTATCTTATAGTTTATGTGTCAAAACTGTAAATATATACAAAGTAGTTTTTACAAATATTTCCATGCACATCCTGCCATCAAAATGTAAGTACATCACTGGCTGAGGGATAGTAATATACTCCCTGAAAAAAATACCACCAACTGTTAATAACAGTAAACTTTGAGCATTTTATCTCTCCATGCTAAAGTTATTTATTATGAAAGTGTATAGGACCTGCATCTTTGCTACCAAGATAAACTTCCACCAGTATAAAGAAAATAATTAACAAAATGCTAAGTCTATTACTGCAGTACAACTTCATTTTAAACAATCTTGAATAGCACAAAAGTTACCATGTCACTTTGTGTTTACGTAAATAATTGATTTTAACATGTCATTGACTACTCTTGTACCTCATACTTGCTCTGTTCAATTTATTAACAGGACTGCAATTGTATACATGGGCATCACAAATATGCTTGATACCTTGAACAAAGTTCCCTCCTAACATAATAGTAAGCAACTTAACTGCTACATTAGCAATAAGTCAAAGCTATTAAGGTAAGTTATACTTTATTATACTTCATATGTGAATACTATGATTTACTAAAAAGTAGTTATTATACAATTATTTCCATTTACATCCTTGCATACAAATGTAAGTACACCACTGCCTAGAGGAGAGTGGTACACTGCCTATAAAATTTCCCCCCAGACTTTTTAATAACAGTAAACTTTGAGCAAGTTATCTCTCCTTCAATAAGTTATTGTTCAATAAAAATACACTTCCTCACTGCCTTTCTCTGCCACCTACCACCTTGCATCATACTAACCAATAACTAACACCTAAGACCTCCTTTCACACTACCATTCTCAACCTACTGCCTCCTTACCCTAACAATACTTATCTCCCAATTACTATCTGTCTGTTAACATACTATTTCTGAAATAAACATATACTGTATATAATTTGTTTATATGCTACCTCCATCATACATTTACAACTATAATAGTACTACAAATATATCTACTTCTACTAACAAAATATAGTACCCAAAAACTATGCCAAGCAATACCAAAAACTCTAACTTAACTACTACGAGACCTATTGCATTGCAAATGCTTGTTGTCTATGACATGGAAAGTCGTCATTACTTCATTGTCTTCAGCTTTAACTTGAACCACCATCTTCCCTCGCAGCGGAAGCGGTTCTTGACTGCCGTAAGTCAGTATTCGTGTCTTTGAGGGGACAAGCTTGGGTCTTGGCTTCAGTGATTTGTAGTGTTGGATGCCCATTACATTTACGGTGGCTCCCGTGTCGATGACGCCGGTCACTGGTGACCCGTCAATTTGTATTTGGCATTTCGGCTGGGGCCTGCGACGTCTCTTTAGTTCACTTACGAATGATACGGAATAACATTCATCTTCATCCTCTGTGGATGACTCGTCAAATTGTGCTTGTCGCGGTGTCTTGCCTGACCGGGATGATGCTGCGTCGTCTAGTGATAGTTGCCTCACGGCTCCGGTGACTGATTTTCTTCCTGAAGCTCCTCTTCCCCGAAGACCGCCTCTGCACACGCTCGCGAAATGGTTGGGTATTCCGCACTTTGAGCATGTCTTGCCTCGTGCTGGGCAGCCATCTTGGTTGTGCTCTTCTCTGCCACAGTAGCCGCACAGTGTCCGGCGTGGCGTCCTGGTCGGCCATCTTCCTCTGTTTCCTCGATTGGTGCCGCGAACCGCGTCTACCCATTCCGCCTTCACTGTGGTTCCCGCTTCTGCTCGTGGATTTAGGGCTGCCTCCATCGCAGTTGCTCGAGCATCTGATAGCTCGTGGGACCTAGCGAGGATTAGTATTTCTTCGAGTGATATGCGCGGTTGCCTTAGAATCAGCGTTCTCAGGTGTTTATTGCGACATCCTTGGATGAGTTGCGCGGTTACTTCCTTCTTTTCATCGTCTTCCGTGCACGTGCTTATGAGGTCCCTCAGGCGTGCATGAAATGCGTCCATTGTTTCTCCTTCCCTTTGTTTGGACTGGCGGAATTTGAAGCGTTCATAGTGCGGATTTAATTGGGGGTCAAAATGGGCGTTCAGCGCGGCAACTGCTGCGTCGTAGTCGGTGTCGGCCCCCGTGTTTGGCAGGTGCTTGAATAACTTGTATAGCTCTGTGCCTCCAAAATGTAGTAGCAGGGATCTCTTCACTTCATCGTCTTTCTCCCTCGTGGCGGTGAAGTAATTGTTTAATTGTCCTAACCACACGGCCCACCTGGGTGCTGCTGTACCCGGGTCTATCAGTTTGCTGAAAGGCGGCAACGCTTGAATTTGAGAATGAATTGACGGTGCTGGTGGTTGGGCCATGGGGACTACTGCCTGTGCTTGGGATCCCGCTTGCTGTGCCGGGTCAGCTGCTTGTTGCGCTCCACCTGTTGCTCCCCCTGTATTTGTGGACATTCTGGTGCTGGGCGGGGGTGTGACGCTCCCTCACTGGTCTTCTCCCCTTGCTCAGCAGGTTGTGCTTGCCTATGCTTGTTGTGGTAGACGATTTAAGCACTGGTTTCTGCTTTCCTTGTAGTTGTCATGCGGGGTATCAATGTTCACCCAGCTGTGTCTCTGTGTGCGCCACTCGTTTCTATGCGTTTCGATTTGGCCTTGTTTCATATGTTGTTTTTCTTTTTTCTTTTCTCCATGCACTTGTGCTTGTTTCCTTTTCTCCGGTTTAGTGTGGCGTGACTAGCAGCCTCTATGGCAGGTGTGATTGCTCCCCTTCGCCTGCGGGGTGTTTGTGTCTACTCGGGGCCTTGGAATGTCTCTCTTGCTGCGCTTTCTCCCGGAGCCTCTCTCAGGGGCGTCGGCTCCTCACCTTTCTGCGCATGCGCGCACTGCCGGGCCTGCTGCCGGGTCGCTCGCCTCGGCGCGTTTCCTCGCTTGGGCCGTCTTGCCGCTGCTGCCACCGGTGCCACACGCAGCTCCTTGCATCAGCTGCTTACCGGTGGATTCTTGCTTTGGGCGGCTGGCTTGCTTCGGTCGTCTTCGTCGCTCCGCTCCGGCGCTGCAGCCGGTGTATTCGGGCGGTGATGAACTGGGCAGGTAGTGCTGTCGGCCTACGCTGCTTGCTTCAGGCGGATCCCACCCTCGTCACCAGTGTGGGGGTGCTGGGGGTTCCGACAGGGCTTACGGCGCTGCAGTGCACATTGCTCTGAAGAACGGACACACACACTCTTGCTATGCTCGTGTGGACCGGAGGTGCCGTGCCACCTCCGTCCGTTAATTTAAAGCCTTCTGGCCATGCCTGGCCAGAAGGTGATACAATTATGGGTAGTGCTTCCGGGGCTCAGCCTGAGACCCTCGGAGCACTAGAGCGCTACAGATTCTGTTTTGTCCGTTTTCTGCTAGACACTTGCTTGCGGCTTGTGCCCTTCTCTTCGTGTAATCGCTGTAATATTTTTCAGCATGTTCACTCATCTGTGCAGCGAAGACAGCTAGCAGGGTTGTTAGGATGAATGCAGTTTATGTACACCCTGCTTGCCTTCCCATTCGCTCTGCCCTACTCGCCATGGTATGATCTAAATCCAAGACGCTGCACCAAGAAAATAAGCTGCTCCTTTATATTAACACAACCTTTTGCTGTGCACTTTTCTCCTTTGAATTTTTTCAGTGTGGTGATGTGAGGGATCTCGTCTCGGGGTGGACAAAAAGAGGAGGCAGATCACATCAAGTTCAGCTTCTGAGTTGCGCTCCCAGGGGTGGCTCCTCCTCGAGACTGGAGGAGAATCGCCCCACCTGCTGAGTGTAAACGGGCACACACAAATAAGTAAAATGGCACATCAATACCATTTTACTTGCAAGCGCAGTGAGTGCATGGGGTGCGATTGCAGGATTACAGCTGCCTGTGTAGTATGCATGTTGGGTTAGCCGGCTGGTTTGTTATGGCCAGCCCAACATGCACAGTCCGCACCCAGCAATCCCATAGCTGTGAAACAGCTGGGGGATTGCTGGCAAACGCCCCAGCTGTGCCGCTTAGTTATCCTGCCCCCACCAGTCCTGGAGCTGCCCTCATCCTGAGAGGAGCTCCAGGATTGGATTCTTGATGTTCTGCTGAGCTGGAAGGAAGTCCTTCCTTATCCTGCTCGAGGACATTGATATGGAGAGATAAGTGCCTCACCCAGGGGAGCAGTAAATATGGTGAGTTTGGCGCAGTCGCGCCCTACCATATTTTTATAGCTGTCGCCATCACAATACGATCCTCATGTCTTTATACTACAAGTGCAACTCACAAAGCCCCTTTCTTGGAATATACCTTGCTCATTAACCCACTAAGGAACCTGCATCGGTAGGGTTGAGTAAAAATATGGTTGAATTGTTGCTTTTAGAAGATCATTCTGGAGGAAACAGCTTTTTGTCACTGGAAGGCAGTTCATACATCTGCATTTAAGTGCATTGTGAAACAGATCCTCAGTTTTTCTGAACCACAGAACATCTGTCCATAGAGTTAAATCATAGGAAGGAGCCCTTATGGTCCTTGCCCATCTTCCAGTTCACAGACAGGTCTGTGTGCAGGTGGCTACCAACATGCCTGTCAATGGGGCTGAAGTTCCCTAATGGGGAGGAGTAAGACACAGCATGTGTGTGGAGATGGTAGACAGACATATAAAGTAGGTAACAATTGTAGTTTAACATACAGGTAGGGAGAAGGTCTAAATGCCGACTGCAAGGTGGAGTAAGGCACTGGAAGAAAGTGTAAAGGTACTGTGGCTAGAAGTTAACATCACACCCCGGCTGGATGCCTATATGTGATATTTCAATGGTTTATGGCCTGGATCATGGATGTTTATGTGTGACATTTCCTCACTTTTTGGCCTAGCCCTCTCCTGGGTGCTAATGTGTGACGGAATATGGCATGCTTTCTGGTCTGAACGCTTATGTGTGACATTTCCACAGTTTATGGTTTGGGTGCTAGCTTATGTGTGACATTTCCATGGTTTATGGAATGGGTGCTTATGTGTAACATTTCCATGCGTTCTGGTCTGAGGACATGTGTGACTTTTTCTCGGTTTATGGCTTGCGTGCCAGTTGAGGGTGTGGGTGGAGCCAATAGAGGAAGTGGGTGGAGCTGGGGAAACAGGGTGTGGCCTCCGATAAACATTTGAGCACCTGCACTTCATAATTTACAAATTAAGCACTGCTCATTCCTCTCTCTTATCAAAGTTCTTCCCGACGAGGTTTAATACCTCCTCT